>NC_046172.1:84063987-84092419 GCF_011064425.1 Rattus rattus
AGTTTTCTATAATAACTTTAAAAATAACAGCTTGTTTTGATCTTTGTCACAGAAACTTTGATTTCCTGGTAATCTATCCTTGGTGTTCTGTCTTTATGTTCATTCCTTACATATTGATCTGGAGATAAGTAGTGAACGAGAATTGCATTGAAGTTAGTTATATCGAAAGAATAAATTAAAAAAAATCAAAACCATGAGGTACTTAATGAAAAGAATAAAGAAAAGGGAAACCATGGAAATAGTGAAAAACAAAGATAAAATACAGCAATCCATTGTGTCAAGTAATGCATAGTTCTTAAATATTAAAAATATGTTGTTTATCAAATGATCATGTTTATCTTATGATCATGTATGTTCCCATTCAATTCTGAAACTTCAAATGAAACAAAATGTTTAATTTCTTTCAGGATATAAATTTTGCCAAGAGAAGTTGGATGAAAGACAGGGTACTTCCCCTGTGTCACACTGCTTCCATCCATACTCCAGAGAATCGAGAGGAAGTCCATGAAATGAAAGTAGGTTTATTCCTTGTTTTGTTTTGCCAAACAAATAATGTTCCATATGTGCTAGTTTTGCTATATATGATTACTAAGACCATGAGAATAGTGATAATCTCAGCATTAATAGATGAAAGTGTCAGAAAATAATGGCATCATATAGTTGATAACTTTAGCACTAAGTCAGATCACTAACAATTCACATTTTCCCTAGTTCTAACTGTCCAGCAAACTGTCTCTTTGTCCCCTTGGAAGCCCTTCTCTCAACTGGACACTCATTTTTAAATATATTTATATACATAAAAGAGCAAATACAAACCAAGTTGTATATGTGGTATGACACCAAAAAATCTTCTGCCTTCCAGCAGCAGAAATACTTTCTTACTAAGTTTCTAAACTCTGTGGGACTACTTCTGTTCGTTTATTATTTGTATAGTCTTCCCTGACTGGTCTGTCTTCATATATATCTTAACTGAAAATCAGCTTTCTAAGAGACTCCTGTATACACTGTCTCAGGATGACTTCCATTTTGATGGGATCTTGATAACTCTGAACATCTACTGGTATATGTGCTAGGATCTCTTCCCTTTGACTACCTGTCATAAGTATCAGAGTTTGGTTTACGTAAAACTAATATGCAAATTTGCTTCCTACACATAATCTATTCTCTAGTCATATGTGTATTACTAATACAAGTAACATATATAATATACTCTGTGAAATAATTTACTACATTAAGTAAAATAGAAATAGAAATGGAAGAAAACATTTGTACAAACGGAATTTTCTAGACAATACACATAGCATTCTGCTGGCATGGAAATATTCAATGATGATAAACAATAGCTTATTGTTTTGAGGACACTATAAAATTTTTTCATTTGCATGTCAAGAAAGAATTTTTCCTAAATTTCTTTCAGGTCATGCATACATTCTTAATCATTATTGTCTAATTTTCCTAGCATCATGTTGACCAGTACTGGCCTGTTTGTTTCATTCCTAAACATAAACATTTTTTGAAATTTTGATTGCACTTCTCTATGGTCTTTATTTTCATAATCTCTAGGATTCCTCCAAGCAAATTAAAACATTTTATTTTGAATTACCCTGGAACTGCACTAACACTTATTAAGTCAAAATTTCATTCTGATTTCTACTGATGCCTTGAATTAAAGTAATGTTTTGTAATAGTTTTTCTACTGCACATGTCAATACATAAAAAACTTCCCTAGAACCAATGGATGTGAATCATGCAGATACCTGAAAAATAAAATTTGGAAAACAATTATTTTCAGTGAACATATTTTAATATTCTACCGAAAAGTTACAAGAATATGAGAAATCAATTTGTCTAACTAGTGTAGAAATCATTTGAGCCATTCGCTTCTGTCGGTGTTGACATCGTAAACCGAAAAGTTATGAGAAAGTTATGAGAGTATGTTTTTAGACACCTATCAAGCCCTATAGAACTGTTTTACTCACAGATAAGCAAGAAATCAAAGAGAAGAAGTTTAACTAGGCCACATGGTAAAATGCATAGAAACTGCAAATATCATCATTTTGAAAGAATTATTAAGACCTACTTAGTTTTATTTAGCAAAGTGGAATTCTGAAGCTGAAAATATACCTTTATACAACATTTATTTAGAATGAAAATATTTGTATAATATGAAACCTTTAACATATATTATTAATAAAAATATACTGTGGTTTGCCTCTTTTGTGAAGAAACCATAGGCAGCTAACTATTCAGCTCTATGTCACTCAGTTTAATGTGGTGTCCAATAATATTTTCTCAGACTGAAGACTTCCTGAACTCAATCATCAATGTTTCAGTTTCCTGGAAAGAACCTCTGAAACACTTGGTGTCTGCAGTGACTGCTCTTCCAGGAGCTTCTGTTAGTATGGGGAAAAAAGCTGTTGATATGAAGGACAAGAATCTTATAATTCTGGAGGGACTTCAGACCTTATACAACAGGGTAAGCTGTTTTTAGGAATGCCTTTGTTGATGCTATATATGCAATTGGTAAATTGAGTAATGCAAAGGAATTTTGAAATACTCACATCAAAGGATAATTACTAAGAAATTCACAGAACATTGGTTACCATAGAAAATTGTTGTGCCTCAGCATAATTTGGACTGTAATTTTCCTGGATAGTTTGGGCACTCAGAAGATCTTATGACAATCATTTCCTGTATTGATTGTACCTTGTAGAAAGATTCAATAAAGTACACAAAATATGGATATATCTGAAAAGAAGAAAAGCATCAGAACGCTCTACCTGAGTAAATATGGTATAAAGAACACATCAAGGGAAATACTGAGTGCATATAAAACTACTCAAAGGGGAAGGATTGGTGTAGCCTTCTCACTACATTTTAATACTATATATATGTATATATATACATACATATATATATGACTATCTACTGTAGAAATTATTTTAGCTATTAGCTTCTGACAGTGTTGGAATCTATGTTATGAGAGTCACATTTCTGGACACCTACTAAGCTCTATAGAATTCATCATTGGGAGAGAGAGAGAGAGAGAGACAGAGAGAGAGAGAGAGAGAGAGAGAGAGAGAGAGAGAGAGAAGATAATGTCAATAATACCTTTCCACTTGATGTTTAGACTCAGGCTAAAGTTGAAGAAAATTTTGAAAATTTTGACTACCCTGCCTGGTCTGGACTCAAAGACTTGCAGTCATCTGATGAAGACACTCATCTTTTTGCCATTTATAACCTGTGCCGCTGCTTTAAAAGGGACATCCATAAGATTGACACTTATCTCAAAGTCTTGAGGTGCCGAGTTGTCTTTAAGAACGAGTGTGGAGTGTCCACCTTTTGAAGTCTTGCACCCAATGTTGAACCAGACTTTTGTAATGCTTTTTCACCTCTCGGTGTATTCAGATCTGTAATGGAATTCTTTTCATAAAATAAATTGTAATTATTTAGAAATACCAGACTCAGTGTGAAAATTGAAGAAAGTCTCTTCTTTCCCTTTAGTATCATATGGATCCACACTTTGGTAATATGCATGTAACATTCTGAAGTTTGAAAATCACATATGCTTATGTTAGGTCACAATGAATGGAAGTAGACAATTTAATGAACCCAAAGCCTGAGAATGTTGCTATTCATCAGCTGTATTGTATCAAGGAGATAGATATATCTGACGTAGTTTATTTTGTGAGCATGTTTTTAGTCTAATAACAAACAAGTTCAATAGAATTGAACTATCCATAAGTACAATTAATTTAAATATTCCAAAATATAGTGTAGAAGGAGTATGCACCATATATGTATTTCTCCAGTCCATCTGCCACCTTGATCATCCTTAAGAATATCTTCAAAGAATACATGTTTCAATTTATGTGGTTCTGACAACATTTCTTTGACACTCTCTCTGCATCTTCCAGATTTTAAGGTTGCATAATAGTGAAGGCCAAAGCCTATATTATTCATGTTTCTGCACTATCTCCTTTCTGCTTATTGATGCCTGTGAAATTCTGGAAAAACAAGTTTAAGTAAAAAAAAAGTGAAACATTAAATTTGATACTTAAAGAGTTTTAGTGAGTAGCTTGCAAGGAAAAAGGGGTGCTTCTATTCTGGGCACCCAAGTGTCCTCAAGCCTTACTGTGGGAAAACATCAAGGGATAGTGTCTTTAGTAGCATACAAGTTCTTTATAGATTCTGTTCTCTCTGCCATAACTCGGCCATCTGTTACATCCTTTTGATTTTCTGTCAATAGACTCCTCACTCTAAGTGCCTATTCCTAAAAAAAGTAGCTCAAAACATACCCTCTATGAAATAACATGATTTTCACATTCATTAGGTTAACTCCAGCAGAGAACTGGGAACATGAGAGCATCACTGTGGGCACCCACCTGGTGTGTCTACCAAGGTTTTATTTTTCTCCCTGTTTTTGGACATTGAGAACTGATCAGAAGTACAATTTAATCACAGACATTAACCAGTGAAATGTACAGCACTTGTCCCTTCTTTTGAAACCCAGAGTTCCTCTGCTGACAAACATCAGAGAGTGATGCAGTGATAATTCTATACCATTACATTGTATGTAACACCAAGAATTAAAATAAAATGATCTATTTTTTCTGCTTACAGGGAATACTTGGTTGAGCAGAGCTCAGCTAGTTGAGTTTTTCTAAGAAAACTATGTTAAGAACTAAAGTTATTGCCTTTTAAGCTCAGAAAACAGTGGAATGAGAGAGAGGTCACCTTTTTCTCAGTTTGAATGGATAGTTCAGATACTTATAGGCAATACATAAAAAGAGATGGATAAATTAAAATAATTAGTACCTGAAACAAAAGCCAAATATGCAATAAAATTAAGAATTTTAATTAAAAGTATAAGAGAATAAATTCCTGATACAACATAGTGTAAATGGGTGAGATAATGATTTCCTTAGTGCTTGAATTGGCATTCTCTGCCTCTTTCTCTGTCTCTGTCTCTGTCTCTCTCTCTCTCTTTCTCTTTGTTTGTGTGTGTGTGTGTGTGTGTGTTATGTGTTTTCATCATGATAACACTTACATTCATATAGACATGGCTACCCATTCATTTAGAGTTGTCGTTTGATGTCATATCTCTTCCCCACTCACATTCAACTCTATATATCTTTTTCTTTCTTGACATATGAAAGAGAACTCACTGATTTGCCTAGACTAGTTGGTTATTGAGCTCAAGGCCTTGCCTGTCTCAGTTCTCTACCAGGTCTCAGCTACGTGTACCAGGTATGCATTTTGGTCCTGAGAAACATTGATAATTTGATCTGCATTCTTCCAGAACAATTTTTTGTTAAGAGACTTCCCTATATCCAATTTTCTTGAGTATTAAGCAACATTTTTTTCATGTTCAAATTTTCCAACCCTTTTCTCTCCTATAACTTTCATTCATATTGAAGTTATTTTGATTCTAAGTATTTATAGCTTGAGAATTAAGCAGAATTTCCTTCTTTTGTAGCTCAAAATCTAGGACTGTTTGAATACTTTAAAAATAAAACATAAGCATGAAGAGCTAAGGTGATGGCTCAGTCAGTAAAATGTTTGCCATAGGCATGAGGACTTGAGTTCGGATGTCTTGCTTTTATGTAAAGAGTCTACTACAGCAGACATGACTATAATCCTAATGAAGGGTAGGCAGAGACAGTAGGTTCTCTGAGGTTTTCTGACCATCAGTGATAATTTTATCACTATTTATGGATTTAGTAAAAAACCTGTCTCAAAAAAGTAAGATGGAGAATGATTAAAGAGGGCATCTAACATTAACCTCTGGCTTCTTGTATGTATGGTGAACACATACATACAAGAACATGTACACATAGAGCTCACATATACACACATATACTCATGCACACACACACACATACACACACACACACACACAGAGACAGAGAGAGAGAGAGAGAGAGAGAGAGAGAGAGAGAGAGAGAGAGAGAGAGAGAGAGAAAGAGAATTTTCAGTTTGTTTGGACTTAAAAAAGAACCCCAGAAAGCAGATTTTAAGAGTAGAGTTACTTTTGATTTTCTTATTAATTTGTTCAGAGGAAGCAAATAAAATCAGTTGTGCATCAATTTTATATTTATTATTGCTAATATGAGCAGTGACTTTTTATCTTTTGGAAACAAAACAGTTGTGCGTCGTTGTAAGTAATCTTTAATTGTGCATATAAGTAAAAAGGAAGAAAAATAATCAAGAATCCAGTAAAATGCAGTTGTGCTAAATTTATAGTCTCAAATCAGGCTATTTAGTACCCACCACTTAAAGAATTGATTCAATTATTTTATTCTCTTACTAAAACATGTGCAACAACTGGGAGGTAGTAGTGCATGCCTTTAATTCTAGAACTTGGGAGGCAGAGGTTGGCAGATCTTAGGAGTTCAAGGCCAGCTTGGTTTACAGAATGAGTTGTAGGACAGCCAAGGCTACATAGAGAAACCCTGACTCAAAGAAATAAAGGAAGAAAAGAAAGAAAGAAAGAATGAAAGAAAGAAAGAGAGAGAGGGAGGGACGGAGGGAGGAGGAAGGAAGGAAGGAAAGAAGGAAGGAAGGAAGAAGGAGGAAGGGAGGGAGGGAAGGCAGGCAGGCAGGCAGACAGACAGACAGACAGACAGACAGAAAGAAAGAAGAAAGAAAGAAAGAAAGAAAGAAAGAAAGAAAGAAAAAAAGAAAGAAAAGGAAAGAAGAGGGTGGGCAAACCAATCTTTTTGATCATTCAATGAAAATCTAAAATCTAAAAAAAAAAAAATAAAAGAAACAAACATTTCCACATTTATAAAGAGTGTAAAATATCAGAGGACATGATGATGTGTCTCTTTATGGTGACATTATAATAGAAGTCTGAAAGTTTTCACCTATTATTAAGAGGAACAATGAGTGATCTATAGGGTCATCAAAGAGAAACAGAAACAATATTTGAGAAAAATTAGCAGTTACCAATTTTCACACAAGAGTGACTGTATTCTAGTATTTCTAGGGGATTCATCTTAAATGATCATATTTGAAGGAATTGTCCTGACATAGAAAGAATAACAGTAGTCATGTTTAAAGCAGACAAACAAATGGTAGAAAAAAATATTGATCTCATAGTAGAATAAGTCACATCATGAACACTAACAGTATCATTTGAGAAGTAAGGAATTTGTTTTTTATGAGATTTCCCCCAAACTTGTGATGGTTACCTAAAGAAACAAATGCTATATTAAGACCGGTATAATAGATGATGTCCCCTAATCAAAATAATTCTAATAATGTTTGGTTACTGATGGAGATGAGAATGTGAAAGCAGAGTTTCAAGATGCTAATGCTTGAGAACTGGAAAACTGAAAACATGAGGAAATACTGACAGGAAAAGGTAGATATCTAACTCTTCCTTAATCCTATAAGGTTTAATTCCATTCTGATTTTCATATACTCACATATATAATATTTTAAAGAAGTAGTCAAAATGGTTAATTGCAAGGGTGTCATCTAAAAAGATAGTAGTTATTTCAAATGATTATGTGATACATACATTACTCTAGGGTGGTTATAAGAGACCCCATATGTACAACAATGCCAAGCAACCAGAGCTTCCAGGGACTAAGCCACTACCTGAAGACTATACATGGACTGACCCTGGACTCTGACCTCATAGGTAGCAATGAATATCCTAGTAAGAGCACCAGTGGGGTTTAAGGGTCCTGTTCTGAACCCCCAGTGAACTCAGATTGTTGCGGGAGGGTGGCAAGGGGGAGGATGGGAGGAAAATGAAAAGAAGGGAGGGGAGGATTAGGGGATATTTGCCCGGAAAAAAGGAATAATACTTCAAATGAAATAAGAAATTACTCAGTTAAATAAAAAAAAGAAAAGAAAAGAAAAGCACAGTAAAAATGATATTTTTAGATGATGCATAATTTCAGCCTGGAAAATTCATAATCATGTGGTAGAGGACAGTGGAATATAATTTAGGAATGGAAAGAAACACAAGAATTTCTTAGATGTGTGTGTGGGAATGGTAAAGATAATTTAGTTTTGAGGGTTTATTGTAATATGTATAGGCACAAGTTGACCATACAGTTATTACACAAGAAACTCATTGCCATTTAGTAAAAATAAAATAAACCAGATCTGAGAAACATTGCTTGACATGACTAGGATAAATGAAGCAGACAGTAAAAAGAGACTTAGAAACAAGATTAGAATAACTGGATGATATAAAAATTTAGCAGAGGGTAGTGAGATAATGAAAACTTTGGTGTAAATATATGAATTTTATTTTTTTATATTTTATTGAGGGTAACTTGGAGAGAAGGCAATAACCAGAACTATTTGATGGTCTATGAAATCACACTGTCCAGCAATGCCAATAGAAATGACCCATTCCTGATACTAAGTATTTTTTGTTTATTTGCTTCTTGTGTCTAATAATATTTTTCCCTAATGTATGATAATTCCATTAAGCTTTTAAAAATGCATGCACATACTTAGTTCTTAGGAATTTTATAGAGCAAGAGATTTCATATTTCTATTTTTGAAGGTTTTTATTATTAGTTATCCCTCTTCTATCCCTCATTTCCTCTTCTATCTTGCCTATAACTGTTCACCTCATTTAACATTTCTTGTTCCATTATTTCCTTAAACCCTTTATATAAGTGCATTCCAACTTCTCTCCTTTGAAAGGATCTATTTCCAATTCTCCATGACCCATTATTATTTATAGACATCTGTTGGGGGTTGGAAATTGTTGTATCTCTCAAAAATAAGCATTTCATCTTACAAGGACATTTATTGAAACAGAATATTTTATTTAGAGGGATGGAAAACAAACTGATGATAATCCTACAAATCCTTGAGAACGGGAGCTCTTTCCACATTCTGAGGTCTTCCATTTGCTTCTCCAGAGACTTGAAGTTCTTTTCATAGAGATATTTCACTTGTTTGGTTAGAGTTACATTAAGATATTTTATATTATTTGTGACTATTGTGAAGGATGCTGTTTCCCTAAATTTTTCTCAGACCTTTAATCATTTGTATAAAGGAAGGCTACTGATTCATTTGAGTTATTGAAGTTGTTTATCAGCTGCATGAGTATTCTGGTAGAATTTTGGGGGTTGCTAATGCATACTATCATATCATCCACAAATAGTGATACCTTGGCTTCTTTTCCAATTTGTATCTCTTTGATCTCTCTTTGTTGTTTTACTGCTCAAGCTAGAACTTCAAGTAATATAGTGAACAGATAGGGAGAGAGTGGGAAGCTTTGTCTTGTTCCTGATTTTAGTGGGATTGCTTCAAATTTCTCTCCACATAATTTGTTATTGGCTGTTTGCTACATATAGCTTTTATTATGATTTTTGTATAGGCAATGAATTCCTGAATCCTCCA
Organism: Rattus rattus; assembly: GCF_011064425.1. NCBI lineage: Eukaryota > Metazoa > Chordata > Mammalia > Rodentia > Muridae > Rattus > Rattus rattus. The sequence continues at coordinate 84,073,369 of NC_046172.1, forward strand.
AGACTTTTATCATGAATAGGAGTTGGATTTTGTCATCCTACCAAAAGTAGTCTACAGATTCAATGCAATCCCCATCAAAAATCCAAAAGAATTTTTCACAGACATGTAAAGAACATTTCTTAACTTTGTATAAAATTAAAATAGAAAAAAAACTGGAAAACAAAAAATCTCAACAGTAAAAGAACATCTGGGGGGAAGCACCATCACTGATTTCAAACTGTACTATAGGGCATGTACTATGTACATGGTATCTGTACATATACCAATGGGCAATGTGATAGACTTGAAGTCCCAGAAGCAAACTGAGATTCCTATAGACATGTGACTTTTAACAGAAAAGCCAAAGCCATACAATGAGAAAAAGAAAAAAATTCTTCAACACGTTGTGCTGGTCTAACTGGGAGTCTGCATGTAGCAGAACCCAAATTGATACATATTGCCATCCTTATAAAATATCAAATCAAAGTGTATCAAGGGCATTACCATAAAACTAGATACACCAAATCCAATAGAAGAGACTGTAGGAAATAGCCTTGAACACATTGGAATAGGAGAAAATTTCCTGAAAAGAATACAAATGGCTCATGGTCTAAGATCAGCAATTGACTAATAGGCCATGGTAAAACTAAAAAGCTTCTGTAAGTCAAAAGTAACTACAAATAGGACAAAATCAAAGCCTACCGGTTAGAAAAGATCTTCACTAAGCCTAGATGCAGTAGAGGACCAATATTCAAGATATGTTTAAAAAAACCCAAGAAAGACTCCACAAATCCAAGTAACCCAATTTAAAAAATTGAAGTACAGAACTAAAAGGAGAATTCTCAACAGAGGAATATTAAATGGGTGAAAAACACTTAAAGAAAAGTGCAACATCGTTAATCATTATGGAAATGGATATAAAGTCAACCCTGATATTCTACCTTATACCAATCAGAATGGCTAAGATTAAAAACTCAAGCAACTATATATGCTGGAAAGGATGTGGACAAAGGGGAACATTCCTAAAATGCTGGTGATATTGCAAACTTGATACAACCACTCTGTAAATCAACCTAGATATACCATTCCTGGGGATATATCCAAAAGGTGTCCCACTATATCACAAGGACACATGCTCTCCTATGTTGATAGCAATTTTATTTGTAATAAACAAATGCTGGAAATAACCAAGAATTCCCTCAACCAAAGAATGGATACATAAAATGTGGTTCATTTACACATTTATACCACTCATGAATTTAAAATGAAAACATCAAGAGTTTTGAAGGCAAATACGTAAAAGTTGAAAAATCCTGAATGAGCTAACCCAGACCAAAAAATGACATGAATGGTATGTACTCACTGATAAATGGATATTAGCCCAAAATTTCAGAATACATATGATACAACTAACAAAACATAGCAAGCTTAAGAAGAAGGAAGGTCCACGTGTGGATACCTGAAACCCACTTAGAAGGGGAACAAAATATTCATGGGAAGATGAGATAGAGAGATATAGCCCCTTATTAAGGCAAGGTGCCATCTACCAATCTTCAACAAATTTAACCCAAAATTGTTCTTATCTAAAGGAAATACAGGGACAAAAAATGGAGCAGAGACTGAAAGATGGACAGTGACCTCACCCCAACTAGGGATACATCACATAGAGGCACACAAAATCTTCACACCATTACTGAAGTCATGTTGTTAGTGCAGATATGAATCTGGCATGGCTGTCCTTGGAGAGTGTCTACCACCAACTGACTGAGACAAATGTAGAATTTTATAGCCAACCATTGGACTGAGGTCAGGGACTAATATGGAAGAGTTAGAGAAAGGTCTGAAGGAGATGAAGAGGATTATAATGCCATAGGAAGAACAAAAGTGCCGTGTGTAGTTTTGCCTACATTACTTTGTCTTCCCCACTGGTTGCATGCATGCATCCCCTTAGGAGCTATCTTAGATCTGTTGATGAAACACACACACACACACACACACACACACACACACACACACACACACACACACTCTTTAACTCAATGTCTGGGCACTTTGAAGCCTCCTGTGTCTCCAAATCTACCTTAACTTTGTTGCTTGCTTACCTTCTGTGAAGCCCATTGATCTTGCTGCTCACAGTTTCAGGCAGCCCTTCTGTGGGACACTTTCCTTTCAGCCTATAGTTTGGAAGATCTCCTCTGTTCCATCTCTTTCCCCCAACTCTCTCAATTATCCTCCTCTCCCTAAGTGTGCAGAAACTTAGAAGTAACTCTTTCTTCCCACCTAGCCATTAGCCACTGGTATCTTTATTGATAGATCAAAACCCAACCAACCGGGGGGCAAAGACCTCCAGTCTCAGGAAACAGATTCCTGATCCATGCACTAGAACCAGCTCCCTACAGCTCCTATATTTTTATCCACAAAAAGCCCCCCCCCAAAAAACCCAAACCAAACTAAACCAACTCCCCACAAAAAACCAAACAAACAAAAGAAAACCTCTTTGCTCAGACATAAATCAAGCAGAACCATACTAATCATGCAATTTACAAAGTATGATATAAAATTTATATAAATCCATGATATTTGTCAATTAGATAAAGTAATCTACTACCATTCCTAACTTAAAGAGTTATAATTCTATCCCTGAATTATATTTAGACTTTAGCCTGTACCACCTTCTGAAAACCCTGTTATTACTTTTATATGATATCTTCAATGTTAAACAACTTAAGTTAGATTATGAGACTATAATTAGTTTTCAACTCTATCAGAAATATAACAATGAATGAAATATTACCTGAGTATGTAGGAAGCATACAACATAGATTCTAAAACTTAACCAGATTTTAGAGACAGCTGACTGCCTGGATAGCCACCTAATTTCCTAAATATTTGAGCATCTGTCTTCAGCTTTCTGACCCAGGATTGACAGATCTTTGTAAAGGAAGATTAGGAAGTACTGTTTACCCTGTCTTGGCAGAGCTATCAGTTGACTATTCCAAACAGTGTGTCCATTTTGGACAGTATTTTGTCTACAGATGAAATAGATAATTTATGCCCCGTGGCTACTTGCCACAACCAGCAACCTTGCCTGGAGGTAAAAATTCTCAATTCTTCTTTGAGGGAGAATGGGAAACTGAAGTAGACATGTCTCATGGTCAAATGGTTTTTATTAGTAAAATAAAATTAAATGCCATATTCTGTGGACTTCTGATGTTTTTGAGATTATTTAAAGCATCTTGAACTACTAAACCTTAGGTACCCTTAGTCATTTCTATTGGCTTAAACTGAAAGCACTTTCTTATAATTAAATTAGAATCTAACATAACCTATCTAACATAACATAATCTAATCTACCATTTACTATTTTGGATGTAACTTGTGTTAGTTAATCATCTTAAACAGTTTGGAATAGCAGCTATTAGGAGGACTGGATCTAAGCCTTGTATTTTTAAATGAGTTGCATAGGCACATTGCCTATCTAAGAGTAACAATAGTAATCTTGAATTTTGTATGAATATAGACATTTATACCAACAAAAACCTTAAATCTGCTTCTTTCCTGTTCAAAATTATGACTATTTCCAAATTATCGCTTAAAGGACAACCTATCTATAATTTATAAAATAACCTTAACCGGATACCCAAAACAAAGGGATGAGAATAATGACTCTTAACAACTTCTTTTTTCAGCATAGGGACAATGAAAATTCCTTAAAGGGGTTGGGAAGGTTGGGAAAATTATAAAATTTGGTTAGACTTAAGAAACCTAGCTCTCACATCTATTATTCAGTCTGTGTATGCTTAGAAGGCTTAGAGCATAGCTGAAACTCTGTCTGAATCCATCTGAAAGGATGGGAGAAGTAAGATCATTTGGAGTTAGCAGCAATCCTAAAACTGTTCTGGAATCAAGTCTCTGGACAGCTTCAGGAAGTAGAGGGGGAATGCAGGTGAGTTCAGCATCCCAGCATATGAGTATTGTCAAAGCAGAACATTCTGTAATATTTGAATCTCACAACCACATTTTTAGTACCATTAAGATGTTCATACAGATTGTACGGCATGCCCAGGACAGTTAAGGATGAATTTTTCTAAATTTTTGAGCAGGTGAAAGAAAACTGTCTTTTTATGAGTTCCTTTTATCAATAACCAAATGTAGCAAATCTTCACTCATGCCATATGAAGGAGGGCACAAAGAATCCTAAGGATTTCATAATCAATAAGATTTATTGTCTCATTTTAACTGAAGTTATGGCTAGACACATTTTTATGCCTAAACTAGTTATTGGGCTGTTCTCATGTTAAGGAAGCAGCAGATCAATTTTATCTGTCTTGTTTGATTTTCTCAAAAAAATTTGGGAAGTCCATGTGGTCTTCCCTGTCATATCTGATTCAAATCACTCTGAAAGGGGTCCAGAGACTCTTCTCTTTTCCTGTCAATAAAAATACAGAGAATTTTTTTCCCAAAGTAGCCTGTCCTTGGTCCAATAAATGAAATTCACTAAGGGTATAGCTTGACCTCTTTCACAGAGCAATTTTAACATGACCACCAAAGTCAAAACCACACTCATTTTGATAATGAAAAAATTCAAAGCATTTAAAACAAATATTAACCATTGAGAAAGTTCTTCTCCTTTCTCCTGTCCTGACCTACATGAGCTGATATATATATACATAATTGTATTTTCCTTTTTTTCTCTCTATAGATCTCAAGGTCTAGCTTTAGCTTTCTACTGCCTGAGATAGCCTAGGCTCCCTACATCCTGCTTTTCACCTACTTTTTTAAAAGATCAAAAACTTCAATATTTCTATGCATATGTATTTGATGTTAATAAAATTCCCTTTTATTTATTCCATCAGCCTATTTATAGGCTCTAATTTTTTTCATACTAAGCTGATAATCCCAGAAATTCCATGACTACCACATTCAAAGATCTTTAGTAATTGTCCTGCAAGACTTTAACATGCCTTAAATAATTTGTTAATTCATTTTCCATAATTTGTTAATTCACTAAATAATTTAATTCCTTTTCTATGGAACTTAATGCCTGCTGCATCTACCATCTGGCTCCCTGACTGCCATCTTAAGCTCTTTGTATCAGTTTCAAACTGTGGGAAGAAATTTTCACATGGATTCAGCAAATCTATATATTCCCTTCTATCCTTAAAAACAATCAAATAGATTTATTAATCTTGATTATATATTGGTGGCTAGCGGCAGTCAGCTTTATTATCTACTCCTCACTGTCTCCTTCTAGCAGGCTGTGGGTAGTAAATCACTGCTCATAGCTGTGTTTCTTGTTTCTAGTTTCATGTGCTGGAGCCATGTGATTTGTCTCTTCTGAGATACCTGTCTCCCCCTTATTAAACTATATGTTTGTGTGTTCATAATCTATCTGAGAATTTCTTATATTAATAGTGGATTCTCACCTTCCATGTGCACCATAGGTGGCTCTGTGTTCCTGGGTCACAAGAACACACCTGTCCAGGAACTATCTCAGATCCACAGATAAAATACATACACATATTAGCTTATTTTAATATGCCTTTCAGCTCAATGACTTGGCACTTCTAAGCCTTCCATGGCTAACATGCCCTTCCCCCTGGTTTTGATGGCCAAACAACTTCCATATCTACCTTTAATTTTGGTGCTCAATTACCTTCTGTGAAACCCATTGATCTTGCAGCCCAAGAAGCTTCCAGGATGCACTTCTATGGGCCACTTTCCTTTCCTGCAAACATTTTGGTAGGTCTCCCTTGAAGCTCTGAGTCTGTCCCATCTCTCTCCCTCAGCTTTCTCCATTCTCCTCCTCCTCTCCCTAGCCTGTGGGAACCTGGAAATCCTACCTCTTTCTTTCTACCCTGCCATTTGCCACTGGCATCATTATTGATAGATCAAAAACTAACTGGGGGCAAGGACTTTCAGCCTCAGTAAACTGATTCTCAATTAAAGCACCAGTATCACCTCCCTACACAACAGTGTCAACTAACCCAGCCCTACAGAGCTCCCAGAGACTCAGCAACAACCCAAGGGAACCATGGGCTGGGTCTTAGCCCCAGACTAGAGGACTAACTCCTGTGGCCTCAGTGAGAGAGGATGTGCTTAATTCTGTGAAAACTTGATGCCTCAGAGAAGAGGAATGCTGGTGGAGGTAAGTAGGGATGTGTGGTGTGGAGAGTACTCACTTAGAGGAGGGGGAAAGGGCAATGGGGTGAAGAACTCTGGGTGGGGGGATCAGAAGGGGAGGTAACTTTTGACATGTAAATAAATAAAATAATTTTTCAAAATAAGGTATTATTCAAAAGGAGGTCAATTATCCATCCTATTCTGAATCTCATTATTCCAGGAAGAAAACAACTCAAAATGGCTTCGTGACTTCCACGAAACTGACCAGGTTCACTAGGAACCTCCATCCACATGAGTATATAAGCTGTAAAAATTACTGGGAGTCACTCTCAGACCATCCAAACTGACTAACAGAGTCAAATTCTCTGAAAGAAACAGCATCTAAGCTATCTCTAAGATTTACAGATTAGCTGAGCTTCCTGAAGAGCTCAAATAAACAGATCCTGCATGCATTCCTCATACAGATTCCTGTAAATAGCTCTGGTGAAACTCATTGGTTCCCCCAGGTTGTCATTGGTTCTATCCATACTTTATTCTTTCACTGGTGAGTACATGTTTATTTAAGGATTTGTAGGAATAGTGTCATACAACACAAATAAGATACACAAATCTGAAGACTCAAAACTAACATTCAGAAATGAGAGAAAATATGAAATGTTTGTGTGTGTTGGTCGACTTAGTAAAATGAGTTATATCCATTTGCCTACTAATTTCATTTTCTATACTGTTAAATAACATTACATTGTCCCCTAATTCCAGACGTCTCTCCCCATACTCATTCCTTCCATCTATCCCACCTCATCTTATTTTGGAGTCTATGTGGAATCCTATTACAATGGAAATTCCTAAAATCTAGGAGGACAACTCAATCATGGACTACTAGGGAAAGAGATGCAGAGGCTGAAATGACCATCTTCTGTAACCAGGCAAGGCTTTCAGTGCTGACAATGGGACAAAAACCCAGCCAAATTCTCTGTCCTACAACCTGTCCTGACTGAAAGATGTGCTGGAGCCATGGTGACTCAGACTTGTGGGGATGGCCAACCAATGACTGGGCTAACTTCAGTCTCATATCATGAGAGGGAGCATATGCTTACACTATGTGGGTGGCCAGAAACTTGAAGCTGGTTAGCCCAGGGCCCCAAGGTCTAACCCAAAATGAAACAAAAGCCTTTGAAAGGAACTCTAATGATATTCTGCTATACTTACATATCAGTGACTACCCCAGTTGTCATCAGAGAGATGTATTCTGGTAGCGGATGGGAGCTGAAACATATAGACAAATGTTAAACAGAACCCAGGGGACCCAGAAGAAGAGGGAGAAAAGGACTGTAGGAACCAGGGGAGTTGAAGACACCAGGAGAACATAGGCCACAGAATCAAATAAACAGGGCTCATGGAGCTCACAGACACTGATGTGACAATCAAGTAGCCTGAATAGGTTTATGTTAGGCCCTCTGCATACTTTTGTGACTGTTTTCTTGAGGTTGTGTGGGACTTCCAACAGTGGTAATGGGAGTTTCTCTGATTCTTTTCTGTTCTTTGGAACCCTTTCTTCCACTGCATTACCTCTTCTAACCCTGGTATGAGGGTTTGTTCTTAATTGTAATGATTCACAGGTTGTTTTGGTAGATATCCCTGGGAAGCCTGCTCTTCCATGAGGGGAACTGGAGAGGCAGTGGATCTGGGGAAGGGCATGGTGGTAGAGGAACTGTCAGGAGTGAAATGAAGAAAACTGAAGTTAGGGTATATTGCACGAAAGAAGAATAAATAAAAACAGAAAAGGAAAATGATTCTATTGTCTAAAAAATATATTATTTTCAATACCCATGTACATATTGATTTACATCTAGGCTGTTTCCATGTGTGAGATCTATTGTTTGTCTTCTTGTCTTTTAATGAAACTCTCACCTTTTTTTTTTTTTTTTTGGATGCATCCCACTAATTGTGAATAAAGTGCTCCCCTTTCCTATATCTATATTGCTGTTTGTGAAGTTTTAAATAATTAATTAATTATTATTTGTTTTAGATTGCTTGTTTTGCCTTAGGTATCTGAGTGTTTTTTGTGCATATGTGTATGCATACCATGTGTGTCCAGTACCCCAACATCAAAAGAAGTCATTGGTATCTTGGAACTGGAGTTCCAGATCTATGTGTCTATGTAGGTACTGAAAATCAAGCACAGGTTCTCTGCAGAAATAGCCACAACTGGGCATTTTGTTTCTAGTCTTTCCTTTTTGATTAGAGTAAGGGGAAATCTTGACATAGTTATAATTGGCATTTTCCTGCTGTGTAAGGATATTAATCAGTTTGACATTTATTTATCAACATTTATATTTCATTTTTGATAACTCTCCACTTATTTCCATGACCCCATTTATTATGATGATTAGTTTACTTGATGTTTAGTGTTTTTGAGTACTTTCTATAGTCTAGATACAAATGCTCTGTCAGATATATTAGTAAAGATTTTGTTCCATTCTATAGGCTGACTTTTCACCTGAAAGATGGTGCTCTTCTCTGTATAGAATGTTCAGAAACATTTTATTTGGTCTCATTTTTCAAATAGTTTTATTAATCATTCCATTGATTTACATCTCAAATGATAGCCCACTTCCCGTTTACCTCTCCTCCAACACCCTAAACCACAATTACCCTCCCTTCTCTCCTTTGCTTGTATGAGGGTGCTCACTCATGTACACACTTTCTCCCATCCCACCACTCCAGCATCCCCTACACTAGGGTACCAAGTGCCTCCCCCCATTCCTGTCAGACAAGGCCATTCTCTGCTACATATGTTTATGAAGCCACGGATCCCTCCAGCTATACTCCTTGGTTGTTGTTCTATTTCTGGGAAACCTGGGTGGTCCGCCTAGCTTATGTTGATCTTACAATGGGGTTGTAAACCCCCTCTACTTTCCAGTCCTTCCTTCTGTTTCCCTACCAGGTTCCCTGAGCTCAATCTGATGATTGACTCCAAGCATCCACATCTGCAGTGATCAGTTGGTAGCCAGACTTCCCATGGAACTGCCACACCAGGTTCCTGTCAGCAAGCCTCTCATAATCAGGGTAAATAGTGCCTCGTTTGGTGTCTGCAGATGGATCTTCAGGTGGGGCAGTTTCCAGACAGACACCCCTTCCTTCAGTCTCTGTTCCACGTTTTGTTCCTCTACTCTACCACTGAGCTATATCCCCAACCCCATATTTTTCAATTTTAATGTCTGTGCTTCTATGATCCTCTTCCAAATGCATGCTGTTGGGCCAGTAAGTTCCTGTATATAACTGGCTTTCTAGTCTCTCCTATGTTTGGTATCTGTTTACAATTGAGATTTGTGAATGTTAACAGATAAGGATATAGTCTCAATATGCTGCCTGTAGCTATTATCTTTGGGCATGGGTGCCATTTAAAGAAGATGTAGCACTTTGTGTTTTTGCCAAACATAAAATGGTTGTTGAAATATGAGCTTATATTATAAGTGAATCCTCAATTCTTTTCTACAGGTCAGCAAGTCTATTTCATACAATACCATGGTGAATGTATTTTTCATTAGATATTTAATTTATTTATATTTTAAATGTCATCCCCTTTCCTGGTTTCCCATCTACAATCCCCCTATTCCATTGTCCCCTGCTTCTGTGAGGGTGCTCCCCTACTCATCCACCCACTCCCACCTCACTGCCCTGGGATACTCCTACACTGGTACATTGAGACTTCATAGGCCAAAGGCTTCTTTTACCACTGATTTCAGATAAGGGCATCTTCTGTTACATATGTAGCTGGAGCCATGAATCATGTGTACTCTTTGATTGGTGGATTAGTCCCTGAGAGCTGTAGGTTGTCTGGTTGGTTGATATTGCTGTTCTTCCTATGGGGTTGCAAACCCCTCCAGCTCCTTCCACCTTTTCCCTAACTCCTCCATTGGGGTCCAGGTGCTCAGTCCAATGGATGAGTGTGAGCATCTGCACCCGTATTTGTCAGGTTTTCAGTGAAACTAACAGAAGTTATGAATCAAATGGATTGAACACATATCTATAGAACATTTCACCCTACAACAAAGGAATGTACCTTCTTCTCAGCACCTCAGGGTACCATATCCAAAATTGACCATAAAATCTGTTAGAAAACAGGCCTCAGAAGTTACAAGAAGATTGAAATAATTCCATGTATCCTATCAGATCAACATGGACTAAGGGTGCTCTTCAGTAACAACAGAAACAATAGAAAACTCACATATACATGGAAGCTGAACAACTCTCTGCTACATGATAATTTGGTCAGGGAAGAAATAAAGAAAGAAATTAAAGACATTTTAGAATTTAATGAAAATGAAGGCAAAATATACCCAAACATATGGGTCATAAAAAAGCAGTGCTAACTGGAAAGTTCATAGCTTTCAGTGCCTCCAGAAAGAAATTGGAAAGAGCACACAGTAGCAGCTTAACAGCACATCTGAGCGGTTTAGAACAAAAAGAAGCAAACACACCCAAGAGGAGTAGATGGCAGGAAATAATCAAACTTAGACCTGAAATCAACCAAGTAGAAACACAAAGGATTATACAATAAATTAACAAAACTAAGATCTAGTCCTTTGAGAAAATCAACAAGATAGATAAACCGTTAGTCACGCTAAACAGAGGGCACAGAAACAGTATCCAAATTAACAAAATCAGAAATGGAAAAGGAGACATAACAACAGAAACTGAGGAAGTTAAAAAAGACATCAGATCCTACTATAAAAGCCTATACTCAAGAAAACTAGAAAATCTGGATGAAATGGACAATTTTCTCGACAGATACCAGGAACCAAAGTTAAATCAGGATCAGATAAACCATTTGAATATTCCCATAACCCCAAAGAAATAGAACCAGTCATTAAAACCTCCCAACCAAAAAAAGCTCAGGACCAGATTGGTTTAGTGCAAAATTCTATCAGACCTTCCAAGGAGATCTAATGCCAATCAACACTCTTCAAATTATTTCACAAAACAGAAATAGAAGTAACACTATCTATTTCATTCTATGAAGTCATGCTGACTTTATAATCACCTCATGTCGTTATATATGAAGTTTGTATATGAACCATATATACCATGTTTGTATATGAAGTTTAATATCACCTTTTCAATTTCTATGAAGTATATTATTGTGATTATGATGGGAATTTTATTTAGTTGGAAGATTTCTTTTTTATGATGACCATTTTAATCTTACTTATCCATAATATACTTGAGACCTAAAACATGGAATGGTCAAATTTTTATTGACTTAGAACTTTCAATACTCCTAGTTAGTTTCACAATGCATAAATATGATAGACATCTTACCAGAGGAGAAAAATAACTACATAGATATCTAACCTTGATGCCACATCAAAAATAATGACTAGCCTGTAAACACATGTCAACTGTGTAATAATGGCGTAAATAACATGGGAATAATCAATCATTTTCTCTTTGGATTTCATGATCCCTGTCTACAAAGCAGAACCTGTACCTGGAATAACAATCAGGGACAATGGTCCTGTGGCTAGACACTTTATGAGTCCTTTGGGAGAATCTACTTCTATTAACTTGCTTATGTACCATTATGTTGGACAACCTCTTAGTGATGTATTTTTGTTTATAGTAATTATTGAATCTTTCTAATCGCATCAGATACTATTAATAGTATACTAAATGATGATTAACAGAAACAGAAAACAGATCAAAGTACAGAGAATAAATCATGGCATCAAACATTACTCCCAGCCTCAAGGACAGGAATCAAGAGGAAGTGAATTAGAAAATAAAATAAATATCTTGAGCTTATTAATGAGTACAAGTAAATAGTACTTTTCCATACAGCAGGGTAGTTAGTTGCACATGTAAACTCATGGCCATTTTGGCAGTAAATCCACAGAGTCACAAACCAAACAAAATCCAAATATGGAGAGAAGAGTCATGCATAAAATTGTACCCTTAGATGAAAAAATATAGGCAGTCGATAGCTTCTGGGAGATGGAAAGTTATTTTTTTTAAACTTCTAACTTCTTGTAGATATATCATGTTCCAATAGATGGCTGCACTTCTGAGGACACTTACATAACATTAATAGTACTAGGTTTATTTTTTAATGCATGCTGCATAATTTTTTCAAAATGAAATTATAAAATAAAATAAATCCTTCATTTCTGAGAAGGATGATGTTACCCCTGGGTATCAACACACCCTGTTACCTCAAGTCACTGTAGGGCTAGGTACAACCTCTTTCTTTGAGGACAGCCAAGACTGTCCAATGAGAGGGACACAAACCAAAATCAGGCAACAGAGTTAGAGTACATCACTGCTTCAATACTTAGGAGACTTGCATAAAGACCAACCTGCATGTTTGCTGCATATGTCTAGCCAATGTATACTATTGCTTGTTAGATTAGTCTCTATCTGTCTATATGTCTGTCTATTTTCCTTTCTTTCTTCATTTCTTTCTTTCTTTCTTTTTTTCTTCCTTTCTTTCTTTCTTTCTATTCTTCCTCATTTCCTTTCAGATTATCATGATGTAAAGAGGTCTTCATGGCTCTATGCTCCCAGCGTACTAGACTGGATTGTCAAAGGACCTGTGCAACAGGACCAGGTGATAACAGACTGAAGCCTCTGAAACTGAAAAAAAAAAACTAAAAATTGTCGTTTCTAAAATAATATCCTTGGGAATTTTTGACACATCAATGGAAAACTGACCAGCAAAGCAATATAAGAATATATTTTTTCTCTTCATGTGCTACTTTCAGCAGAAAGACAAATAATCAATTATCTTCTTCAGAAAATCCACCCAAATTATCTAATACTTTAGTAGATACCTAACCTCTGTGAGCATTTTAAAGAAAAGAGACTTATCTAGACAATGAAACCTAATATTCATGGGTGAGATAAAACATGCACCATTTGTGATTCTAGGCCTGGGTTACCTCACACAGGATAACTGTAGGATGTCATACAAGTGAGGGCAGGTACAGGATAGAACAAGGCCTGCCACTGGACCAGAAGAAAGGATGGGTGGGAGAAAAGTTTGAGGGAAGAGTAAGAGACTAGAATGGAAAACAGAAGAGACTGAAGGAGACTGTGGAGAAGCCGCCTCTGAGAGAGCATGGAGGCCGAGGTCAAGATTCCACTCTGTGAAATTACAGGTTGTTAAAAATGTTCTTAAGGGATGGATATGTACAGGGCTTTGTATGTTTAGGTGGGCGACTGTATCATATCAATTGAACCGAGATTATTGGGTTATGTGTTCTTTCTTGTGGAGATTTGACTTTGGGAGAGGGTGTGGCAGCAGAGAAACTGGGCTGCCATGGAGTTGGGATATGTGCATCCAGCAAGATATCTATTATTATTATTTATTCATGTGTTTTTGTGCTTTGATGATTTTACATACTACCTTTCTGTAAGATATATAATTGCTAAATATTTTTACCTACTCTTCAACACTTGAATTACAGTATTCTAACTGTATAATACCTATAGTCTCATTTAACATTTGCTGTTCTTAATGCTTTCATTATCTGGGTTCTCTTCAGAATGTTCTTTTTATTAACAATAATTTCAAGATATTTCAGATTTTTTTTATCAGCTTCAGGGCACAGGTCTCATATTGAGGTACTTGGAGTTGAGTTTGGTAGGATATGTTTGGAGTTGAGTTTTGCAGAGTGAGATAAATGGTTCGGTTTTCATTTTACATGGAGGTAGGTATTCAGCTTGACCTACAGCAACTTTTGAAGATGACATATTTTCTTCAGTATGTCTTACTTCAGTGCAAAAAATTAGGTGTCTGTGTATGTGTAGACATATATCTGGGTGGGCAATTGTAATCATTTCCTAAACATGTTTGCTTTTTGCACCATCCTTGTAATTTTTTTCCAATAGCTCTACAGTACAGCTAAAAATCAGGAATAGTGATGGCTCTCAAAATTCTTTTTATCGTTGAGGATTTTTTAAGTTATGGTGTTTTATTTTCTTTTATTTTATGAAGTTTTTGATCTTATTTCAATTTTAAGAACCGTGTTGGAATTTTGGTGGAACTTGCATTGAATCTGGAGACTGCTTTTTGATAGGGTTGCTATTTTCCTACCATTAATTCTACTAATCAATGAGGATTTGGCTTTCTATTTTTTAAGTCTTCTTTAATTTTTTCCTTTATGTCATAATTTTACAGTTAAAAAATCTTTCACTTGCTTAATTAAACTAATTCTGAGAATTTTTGAGGCTATTTTGATAGGTCTTGTTGCCCTAATTTTTGTTCTTGTACATTTGTCATTTATATGTAGAAAGGCTGCTGATTTTTCCATGTAATTTTCCTAGTTTTCTGGTTGCTTTATGTATCTATCACTTTTAAAAGTTTCTGATAGAATCTTTAGTGTTTTTATATATAAAATAATATATTATCTGCAAATAAGAATATTTTTCCTGTTGTATTTGCATCACTCTGATCTTCAGTTGTTTTACTGTTGCAGCTAAGACTTTATTGAAAAGGTATGAGGCATTCTCATCTGGCTTCTGAGTTTAGTGGAAATGCTTTGAGTTCCTTTATGTTTAGAATAATGTGACTATGATATTTCTGTAATTTTTCTTCATCATTTTGACAAGATTCATGTACACCTTTCTCCATGACTTTTATCATAAATGGATGTTGGACTCTGTTATAAAATGGTGATGCAGAAGTTAGGAAGCAGAATTAAATGGATGAGGTATGTGAGGATGACAGAATAGAAAAGGAAGTAAAAGTAGGCATAATTAGCAACAAAAGCCTTTTAAAAAGCCATTTGTACACTTACCACTGTAGGAGCTTCCTCAGATTTATACATATATAAAGTGAGTTTAAAGGGAAGGAAAAAACTTCCAATTAGATATAGTATACTAATGTATTAGAATATCATGCAAGTAATGTCTTATATATTTATAAGTCATGGAATAAAACGTTCTCATAGCCCATCCAAACATTACAGGGTCAAGGACATTAGAGACCTACACAACCTCATTAGGTTGTGAGTAAGAGCCCAGTGCTAAAGATATCATATATTTATATCATAGACTGGGTAACATTCTAGCCAGTATACAAGTGGAAGCTCCATCCCTAGATGTAATATTTATAGCACTTGCAGATATTATATGTGCCATGAGAAGAAAAATAAAATCATCAATCTCACCCAACTATGAATACAGTGAATTATAAAAATGATATATTTCAAAGAAATGTCCTCTTGTCAAATAAAATATGTTGTTTGAAGAACCATTTACATTTTGATTTGAGTTAAGACCTAGTCCATGAATAGCACCCAAAACAAAGGAAGCCAAAATCCTCAGATTAGATTGGTCATGAGCCCAAAGGGAAAACATACTACATATATCCTACTAAAACAATACAGTAATAAAATCAGTACTAATGACACACTGCTATACTCATACATCTGTAGTTCACTGAATCCTTATCACAGAAATTTTGCTTTGTAATAGATAGGAGTCAGCATGAAAACCTACATTGAACACCAAACATAGTGTGTGACATTTTGGAATTATTAGCCCTAAATAGGATGTCTCTATCATACTCCCCCCATCATGATTCCAGTTCTATTCAGAAGAGGGTCCAGAAATACCACAATAGCAGAAGTTGTAAATGACTCAAGGAAGTCAGATTATTATGAACATAACAGGAAAGATGAACACAAGTAATCACAGAGACTGCCTTTACACTACACCTATAGAAGATAAAACCAAACTGAATATTATCCCAGAGGAAGGGAAATGGGCATAGTGGCAATTCACATCTAAGAATATATGTAACATTGATAGCTGCTGAGAATGAACAATCACTTTTTCTTTAATAGAGTGACATAGAGTATGTCAACCTTTCTCCAGGACAGTTCCATGTTCTTTAGGACCTATGACATAATCATTAATAGAGTTTTGGTAAAGTGAATAGAATGAAGAATGAGTTGACTTAATGCTTGTAGAATGCACTTTAAATCCTATCAAAATATTAGTCCCATTAAGTTATGCCACTATTAGAGCAGTTTGCATACCATGTTCAGCTAGTCAGTATAAAAACATACATGATTAACAGTTGGGTAAAGATGTTGATGACCTTTCCCTACATGATATGAAGCTACAAACAGTTTGAAAGCTAGCAAATAAAGATGAAAATTCTACTTTTTAATGGACTTTATTCCATCTAGCTGTACGACTTATACACAGTGCTAGCCAACCTAATGGAAACATCAAAATTGAAGTTAGAAAACAATGATAAAGAATGATAAGAAACACTTAATGTTTATATCTATTCTGCAATACATGTATACACTAGAAACATATATTCACATATTGGAATATTTTTCTTCATTTCTTTGTTCATGCGTGAGATATATGAAATATTGTTCTATGACATTAAGGAAGTTCTCTAGCAGGCCTGGCCTTGGCCATCATGGCATTTGAATGTTATTATGCCAGACCCATTTTTGTGGTTAACTACCAATGTCAGCGATAAAAGTATTAAAGTCTAGGAATTGAAAGCCCTTCTCTGTTGACTCATTTATATCACATGCCAAATAAAACTTTATTTTTGCTAGTTTGAATGACAATGGACTCATAGTCTCATAAGTGTCACTCTTAAAGATGTGTTTCTTGCTAGAGTAGGTGGAGGTGTTTTTTGAGGGGGACTGGATTGTGGCATGGGGCTTTAAAAGTCTCAGATGTCAAGCCAAGATCACAGTGTTTTCCTGCTACTTATATATCAAGATATTAGAACTTTCATCTCCTTCTCCAGTATGTCTACATTTTGCCAAGCGTCTGTCCCTGAAAATAACTGACTAAACTTTAAAACACCAATAAAATATTTTCCTCTACAAGAATTGCTGTGTCATGATGTCTCTTCACCTCAATAGAAAACCTAACTAATATAGCATTAGTCAACTGTAATGTAACTATCGCCTCTTAAAAAAAATTATACCTGAAATATCATTTGCTGCTGTTTTTCTGCTTGGGTCAGAAATCAGTCACTTTTACTTTTCTTTCCTGCTTAATAAAGAACCTCAGTTTGAAAATAGGTCTTTGGGTATGGTGTGGGAAGGCCCCACTGTGTGCAGGCCCCTTCAATTAATCCTTGGATGAACTGGAATACTTCATCTCATGGAGGAATGACTACTCAACCAAAATAGGGAAGAAATGATATACCAAAGTAAAGATACCAAGATTTCATCTCGATGAACCAAATATTTTATCATGTATATTTGTGCTAGTGTGGGTGAAGTGTTACATGTAGGAAAATATATGGGATGACAGTTCTATCACATAAAAGTTCAACCCATAATGGGGGAATGATCAGCAGTTCTGGAGCAAAATGTACAACTTGCACCAGTTTAAAAATTGGATAACCCCTTCTACCTGGTCTTTTCTGCTGGGACAGACTTTTAGCTATTCTGCTCCTTAGAAGACACTATATCCTGAGGCATATCAGAAGAACTTCTGCACTGAGAGCATTTGATACCATATTCCAAGGCATTCTAGGAGGTCTGCTGCACCCAGGGCATTCATCACCACAATCAGAGCTATCCCAGAAGATGATCCACTACACCCAGGACACCACAGCTTGAAGGTGTACCAGGAGTTCCTCTGTATACAAGGCAACTGGGTAATGGAAACCACAGCCTGAAGACCTCTTGGAGGCTCTAGGGCAAGCAGGACAACTGACCCAAAAGACTGAAAGCCTCCCTGGAGTTTGGCTGCACACAAGGGAACAGAAACCCCAGGCAATTGTTCTCCCTGTACCCTACGAGAACAGCTTCACACAGGACAACAGTTTGACTCTTCCTCTGAAGACCCAACAATCTGAAGGCAACTCAGGAAATCTACTGCAGCTAGGGCAACAAATCAGCAGTGTCTCTGCACTCCTGAAGACCTTCCAATTGGAAGGTCCCAAAGGAGGTTTGCTACGGACAGGGCCACAGGCCTACAGGAAACCTATTGCAACCCAGGGACAAAAGAGACATACTCCAGACAAAGTCACCCAGACCAGCCAACACTAGGGATAACCAGATGATGAGAGACAAGCAGAAGACCATAAGCAAAAGAAGCCAATATACATGGGCATTGTCAGATCCCAATTCTCCTAACATAGCAAGCCCTATATACACCAAAACACCTGAAAATTAAGGAACTGACCTAAAATCCTGTCTCATAAATATAATAGAAATTCTTTTAAGAATATATAAATAACTCACTCTGAGAGACACAGAATACAGCAAATACAAGGCGAATGCCAACAAACCACTGAACTGAAATAGGACCCCGTTGGAAGGAATCAGAGAAAAGAACTGGTGGAAGGCTGAAAACAAGGACCCCATATGAACAATAATGCCCAAACAACCAGAGCTTCAGGGGACTAAGCCACTACCTAAAAGACCTTCATGGACTGACCTGGACTCTGACCTCGCAGGTAGCAATGAAATAACCTAGTAAAACACCAGTGGAAGGGGATGCCCTCGGTCCCTGCTAAGTTGAACCCCCAGTGAACTAGATTGATGGGGGGAGGGGCGGAAATAGAGGAGATGGGCATGGGAACACCCCATAAAGAAAGGGGAGGGGAGGATTAGGGGATGTTTAGAAACTGGGAAGGAATAACTTTTCGAAGTAATGTAGGCCCACCCAGCGGATCGACCGCAGCAGCTCTCTGCTCCCAGAACCCCGTGGGAGAATGCCCTGCCTGAGGTGGTGGGCACTCCTGGGGCTGCAAGCGGAAAGAGACCACCAACCCCTGCCCACCCCTGCCCACATCCCTGACCCAGAGGGAAGCCAGCCACAAGACCTCCTGGGTTCCTGTGGGGGCCAGGCAACAGGCCCTGCTAAGACACATGAGATCCTGAAGGAAACAGACCGGAGGAAAAAGCACGGAGGCCATCTGGAACCCTGGTGCACGGAGGCTCCCGGAAGA
>NC_046172.1:84092519-84107857 GCF_011064425.1 Rattus rattus
TGCTTGAGTTCAGGGATAGTGATTCCCCCTGAAGTCCTTTTATTGTTGAGGATAGTTTTAGCTATCCTGGGTTTTTTGTTATTCCAGATGAATTTGCAAATTGTTCTGTCTAACTCTTTGAAGAATTGGATTGGTATTTTGATGGGGATTGCATTGAATCTGTAGACCGCTTTTGGTAAAATGGCCATTTTTACTATATCAATCCTGCCAATCCATGAGCATGGGAGATCTTTCCATCTTGTGAGATCTTCTTCAATTTCTTTCTTCAGAGTCTTGAAGTTCTTATTGTACAGATCTTTTACTTGCTTGGTTAAATGCTCCACTATTTTCACAGCAGCCTTATTTATAATAGCCGGAAGCTGGAAAGAACCCAGATGCCCTTCACCAGAGGAATGGATACAGAAAATGTGGTACATCTACACAATGGAGTACTACTCAAGTATAAAAAAACAAGACTTCCTAGTAAGAGCACCAGTGGAAGGGGAAGCCCTTGGTCCTGCTAAGACTGAACCCCCAGTGAACAAGATTGTTGGGGGGAGGGTGCTAATGGGGGAAGATGGGGAGGGGACACCCATATAGAAGGGGAGGGGAAGGGGTTAGAGGGATGTTGGCCCGGAAACTGGAAAGGGAATAACACTCGAAATGTAAATAAGAAATACTCAAGTTAATAAAAAAAAAGAGAGAGTGTTACAAAAAAAAACAAAACAAAACAAAAAAAAAAAAACAAAAAACAAAAAACAAAAACAATGACTTCATGAAATTGATAGGCAAATGGATAGAACCAGAGAATATCACCATGAGTGAGGTAACCCAATCACAAACACACACACACACACACACACACACACACACACACACACACACACAGACGGTGTGTACTCACTGATATATGGATATTAGTCCAAAAGCTCAGACTACCAAAGATATAAACCACAGACCACATGAGGCACAAGAGAAAGGATGAGAAAAGAGAAAATGCTTCAGTCATTCTCGAAAGGGAGAACGAAAATATTCAGGGGAGGAGATATGGGAACAAAGTTTGGAGCAGAAACTGAAGGAATACTCATTCAGAGCCTGTCCCACGTAGGGATCCAGCTCATACATATATACAGGCACCAAACCTTGACAATATTGATGAAGCCAAAAAGTGCATGCAGACAGGAGTCTGATATAGCTGTCTCCTGAGAGGCTCAGCCAGAGCATGACAAATACAGAGGCAAATGCTAGCAGCAAACCATTGAAATGAGAATGGGCTTCCAGTTGGGGGAGTTAGAGAAAAGATTGCAGGAGTGGAAGGTGTTTGCAACCCCATAAGAACAACAATACCAACCAACCAAAGCTCTCTGGGACTAAATCACCAGCCAAAGGGTACACATGGACAGACTCATGACTCCAGCTGCATATGTGGCAGAGTATGGCTTTGTTGGGCACCAATGGGAAGAGAAGCCCTTGTTCCTGCCAATGATGTATGCCCCGGTGTAGCAGAATATCGGGGCAGGGAGGTGCAAGGGCAGGGTATGGGATAGGGGGCTTATGGATGGTAAACCAGGAAAGGTAATAACATTTGAAATGTAAATAAAAAATAAATAAAAAAAATAAAAAATAAGTTAGGGATGGGAATTTAGCTCAGTGGTAGAGCGCTTGCCTAGAAAGCGCAAGGCCCTGGGTTCGGTCCCCAGCACCGAAAAAAAGAAAAAAAAAAAAAAAAAAAAAAAAGAAAAAGAAAAAAAGAAAGAGAAAAAGAAAAAAAAAGAAAAAGAGAGAAAAAAAAAAAAAAAGAAAAAAGAAAAAAAAAATATGGGAACACCCAATCAAACAGGGGAAGGATTTGCATAAAGCAGTCTAAGATCTAAAAGTGGAAGTAGAAAGAAAAGAAAATACAAATGGAGGCAAACCTGGAAGTGAAAAATCTAGGAAAGAGGTGAGGAATTACAGAAGTAAGTATCACCTACACAATACAAGAGATAGAAGAGAGAATCTCACGTGTAGAAGATACCGTAAAAGAGAATGACACAACTGTCAAAGGGAATTCAAAACATGTAAAACTACTGACCAACACATCCAGCAAATTCAGGATAATAAGTCGAATAAAGGAGAATGAAGAGTCCCGGCACAAAAGACTTAAAAATTCCTTCAACAAAGTCCTATACAAAAACTTCCTCAAGCTAAAGAAAGAGATGGCAATAAAGGTACACAAAGCTTAAGAACACCAAAAAGAAAAACTTGGACTAGAATAGAAAATATTCTCTTCTAAATACACAGAACAAAGAACAAATATTAAAAGCTGCAAGAGAAAAGGCCTAAGTATCATACAAAGGTAGACCTACTAGAATTAGCTGTCATAACAGAGACTATGAAAGCCAGAAGAGCCTGGTCAGAGGTCATGCAGACTCTAAGAGAACACAGGTTACTATAGCTAGCAAAACTCTCAATCAACATAGATGTAGACCAAAGTATTCCAGAAAAAAAACAAATTCAAACATTGTCTATCTACAATTCCAATGGTACAGAGGATCCTAGAAGGAAAACTTCAACACAAGGTAGTTACCTACAACAAAGAAAAGGCAAGATACTAAGCATCTCACAACAAAGCTAAAAAAAAGAGAACCATAAGCGCATAAAGCCACCTACAGAAACAAACACAACAGGCACCAACAGTCATCTATATTTATTATCTCTCAGTATTAATGGGCTCAACTTACCTATAAAAAGACATAAGCTAACAGACTGGACATGGAAACAAGATCCAGCATTTTTCTGCATACAAGAAACACACTTCAGTAACAAAGACAGATACTATCTCGGAGTAAAAGGATTGAAAAAATCTTCTAAATATATGGTCCCAAGATAAAAGCTGGATTTGCCATCCTAATATCCAATAAAATAGACTTTCAACCAAAAGTTATCAAGCATGATGAGGAAAGACACTTCATAATCATCAAAGGGAAAATCCACCAAGAGAAAGTGTCAATTCTGAACATCTATGCCCCAAACGCAAGGGCAGCCACATTCATAAAAGAAACTTTACTAAAGCTCAAAACATACATTTAACTCCACAAAATAATAATGGGAGACTTCAACACCCAACTCTTTACCAATGAACAGGTCACTGAAACAGAAACTAAACAGAGACAGAGTAAAACTAATCGTGGTTATTGACCCAATAGTTATAACAGATATCTATAGAACATTTCACCCAAAAACAAAAGAATACACCAGAAAAGAATCAGCACCTCATTGTACCTTCTCCAAAATTGACCACATAACTGGTCACAATACAAGCCTCAATGAATGCAAGAAGATTGAAATAAACTCATGCATCCTATCAGTCCACCATGGCCTAAAGTTAGTTTTCAATAACCACGAAAACAATAGAAAGCCTACATACATGTGGAAAATGACCAGTCCTCAACTCAATAATAACTTGGTCAGGGAAGAAATAAACAAAGAAATTAAAGACTTTCTGGAATTTAATGAAAAAATTTGACACATCATACCCAAACTTATGAGATACAATGAAAGCAGTGCTAACAGGAAAATTCATAGCACTAAGTGTACTGATAAACTGGAGAGATCTTACAGTAGCAACTTAATAGCACTTCTGAGAGCTCTAGATCATAAAGAAGCAAACTCATCAAAGAGGAGTGGATGGCAGGAAAGAGACAAACTCGGGGCAGAAATCAAACAACTAGAAACAAATTGAACAATACAAAGAATCAAGAAAACCAGAAGTTGGATCTTTGAGAGAATCACGAAATAGATAAACCCCTAGTCAAACTAACTAAAGGGCCTAGAAGCAGTATCCAAATTAACAAAATCAGAAATGAAGACATAACAACAGAAATGGAGGCAATTCAAAAAAATCATCATATCCTACTTCAAAAGCCTATTCTCAATAAAACTGGAATTTCTAGAAGAAATGGATAATTTTCTAGGTAGATACCACATATCAAAGTTAAATCAAGAGCAGGTAAATTAAACAGGCCCATATCCGATAAAGAAATAGAAGAATTCATTAAAAACCTCCTAACCAAAAGAGGCTAGGGCCAAATGGATTTAGTCCACAATTCTAACAGACATTCAAAGAAAACCGATACCAATATTCCTCAAACTATTCCATAAAGTAGAAACAGAAGGAACACTACCTATTTCATTCTATGAAGCCATAATTACTCTGAGACCTAAACAACACAAGGACTCTAACCAAAAAGAGAACTTCAGAGCAATCTCGTTATGAATATCAATCGCAAAAATAATCAATGAAAGTTTTGCAAACCGAATCCAAGAACACATCCAAACCATCATTCACCATGATCAAGTAGGCATCATTCCAGGGATGCAAGGTTGGTTCAATATGTGATAATCCATCAATGTACTCTACCATATAAACAAACCCAAAAATTTACATGATCTTATCTTTAAAAAAGCATTTGACAAAATACAACACCTCTTTATGTTACAAGTATTGGAGAGATCAGGAATTCAAGGCCTGTGCCTAAACATAATAAAAGCAATTTACTGTAAAACACAGTCAATACCAAATTAAATATAGAGACACTTGAAATAATTCCACTAAAATTGGGGGCATGACAAGGATGCCCACTCTCCCCATATCTACTCAACATAATACTTGAAGTAATAGTTAGAACAATAAGACACCAAAAAGAAATCAAGGGGATACAAATTGACAAAGACAACTTAAAGTTATCACTCTTTTCAGATGATATGATAGTATACTTAAGTGACTCCCAAAATTCTACCTAAGAACTCCTCCTGAAAATAAACAACTTCATCAAAGTGGCTGGATATAAAATTAACCCAAATAACTGAGTAGCAATACTTTATACAAATGATAATCAGGCTGAGAAAGAAATTAGGGGAAATCTTCCTTCACAATAGCCACAAATAGCATAAGATATCTTGGGGTAACTCTAACCAAACAAGGGAAAGATCTGTATGAATATAATTTCAAGTCTCCCAAGAAAGGAATCGAAGAAGAACTCAGAAAATGGAGAGATCTTTCATGTTCATGGATTGGCAGAATTAACATGGTAAAAGTGGCCATTCTACCTTGGGCAATCTAAAGTTTCAATGAAATGCCTGTCAAAATCCCAACACAGTCTTCAACGACATGGAAATGGCAATTCTCAAATTCATCTGCAAAGCAAAATATCCAGAATACAGAAAATAATTCTTAAGAATAAAAGAATGGCTGGGGAAATAACCATCCCTCATTTCAAGCTCTACTACAGAGCAATTGTGATAAAAACTGCATGGTATTGATACAGAGACAGAAATTTTGATCAATGAAATAAAATTGAAGACCCAGAAATAAAGCCACACTGTTATGGACACTTGATCTTTGAGAAAGAAGCCAAAATATGCAATGGAAAAATAAAGTCTCTTCAATAAATTGTGCTGGTTTAACTGACTATTTGTATGTAGAAACATGAAAATAAAGTCATGTTTTCCATCTTGCACAAAGCTCAAGTCCAAGTAGATGAAGGACCTCAACATAAAACCAGATACACTCAATCTGATAAAAGAGAAATTAGAAAAGAGCCTTGAACTTATTGGCAGTTGGAGAAATTTCCTAAATAATTCTCCAGTGGTTCATGCTCTAAGATCAAGGATGGACAAATGGGATCTCATGAAAATGGAAAGCTTCTGTAAGGCAAAGGACATAGTCAATAAGACAAATAAGCAACCTACACATTGGGAAAAAACCTCACTAACCCCACATCCAATAGAGGACTAATATCCAAAATATATAAAGAACTCAAGAAGCTAAGCACCAAATTAAAAAAAAAACAAACAAAGAATTCAATCAAAATGGGGTATAGAAGTAAACAGAAAATTCACAACTGAAGAATCTAAAATGGCTGAGAAGCACCCAAGGAAATGTTCAAAGTCCTTAGTGATCAGAGAACAAGTCAAAATGACCCTGAAATCCCACCACACTAGTCAGAATAGCTAAATGAAAACCTCAGGTGACAACACATTTTGGCAAGGATGAGAAAAAGGAACACTCTTTCATTGCTTGTAGAATTGCAAATGGTAAAATGCCTCTTCATATCAATTTGGAGGTTCCTCAGAAAATTAGAAACAGACCTACCTAAGACCCAATAATACCCAATTATGCCACAGGGGGTACATGTTCCACTATGTCTATAGCGCCTTGTTTGGATAGTGAGAGAAGCTGAAAACAATGCAGATGTGCCTCAACAGAAGAATGGATACAGAAAATGTGGAATACTACTTAGTTATTAAGAACAAGGACATACTGATTTTTGCAGGCAAATGGATGTAGCTAGAACACATCATCCTGAGTTTGGTAACTCACACTCAAAATGACATGCACGGTATATACTCACTAATAACTGGATTAGACAAAAAAGTACAGAATACTGAAGATACAGTCCACAGAACTCAGAATGGTTAACAAGTTGGAAGGGCAAAGTGAGGACACCTCAGTTCTACTTGGGAGAAAAAAGGAAACAACCACAAGCAGAGAGGGAGGAAGGAAACTGAGAGGGGATGGGGGTTTAGGGAGAGGGGAACATGATCTGTTATTGTGTGGAGAAAAAGGACTGAAGGCCTTAAGGCCAGCAGAAAGAATGGAAGAGGTAAACTTGGGAGGTAGGAGGTTGAGAGGACCATCAAGAATGTGGAATATTACTCAGCTATCAAAAACAATGACTTTATGAAATTCATAGGCAAATGGAGGGAACTGGAAAATATCGTGAGTGAGGTAACCCAATCACAGAAAAACACACATGGTATGCACTCATTGATAAATGGCTATTAGCCCAAATGCTTGAATTGCCCTAGATGCACAGAACACATGAAACTCAAGAAGGATGATCAAAATGCGAATGCTTCACTCCTTCTTTAAAAGGGGAACAAGAATACCCTTAGCAGGGAATAGGGAGGCAAAGATTAAAACAGAGGCAGAAGGAACACCCATTCAGAGCCTGCCTCACATGTGGCCCACACATATACAGCCACCCAATTAGACAAGATGGATGAAGCAAAGAAGTGCAGGCCGACAGGAGCCGGATGTAGATCTCTCCTGAGAGACACAGCCAGAATACAGCAAATACATAGGCGAATGGCAACAGCAAACCACTGAACTGAGAACAGGACCCCCGTTGAAGGAATCAGAGAAAGGACAGAAAGAGCTTGAAGGGGCCTGGTGGACCCCATATGAACAACAATGCCGACAAACCAGAGCTCCAGGACTAAGCCACTACCGAAAAGACTATACATGGACTGACCTGACTCAACCTCAGGTAGCAAATGAATATCCTAGTAAGATCACCTGGTGGAAGGGGGAAGCCCTTGGTCCTGTTAAGACTGAACCCCCAGTGAACGTGATTGTTGCGGGGAGGGCGGCAATGGGGGGAGGATGGGGAGGGGAACACCCATATAGAAGGGGCTTAGGGGTTAGGGGATGTTGGCCCAGAAACCGGGAAAGGGAATAACAATCGAAATGTAAATAAGAAATACTCAAGTTAATAAAGAAAAAAAAGAAAAGAAATTAGGAAAAAAAAGAACGAACAGAGACTTGGAGTGAGAAACTGTCAGGACTCAATTGGAGGGACCCTGAACGAAATGATCTACAGTGGGGAGAAGGAACTTGGAGAGACAAACTCCAGAAGAAATGCAGGGCATCAGGTGTGGAATGGCGATGGTATCCCACAGTCAAAACTCTGACCTATAATTGTTCCTATGGAAAGAACTGCAGGGATGGATATGGAGAATAGCCTGTGGAAAAGAAGGTCCAGAAATAGGCCCAAAGTGTGAACAGGCTCATGGGCATGCCCCAAGGCCTGACAGTATTACTGAGGCTATGGAGGACTGCTCACAAAATGGGACCTATCATATATTCCCTCTGAAAGACCCAAGAAGCAGCTGAAAGAATCAGATGCAGATATTTGCACCCAACCAATGAACAGAAGCTGCTGACTCCTCCTGTTGAATTAGGGAAAAGGTAAAAGAAGCTGAGGAGAAAGATGATCCTATAAGAGGACCAGCAGTCTCAATTTAACCTGGAGCCCTGAGATCTCTCAGACACTGGATCACCAACCAGGCAGCATATACCAGCTGATATAAGGCAGAGGACTGCTGGGTCTGGGTTCAGTCGGAGACGATGTACCTAATCTTCAAGAGACTGGGGACTCCAGGGTGTTTAGAGGTCTGGTGGGGTTGGGGTGCTTGGGGAACATCTTCATTGGACATAGGATGTGGGGAGGAGTTATGGGATGTGGAACAGTTGGATGGTGGACCCAGAGGGGAATAAAATCTGGAGGGTAAAAAAAAATTATGGAGTAACAAATTTCTTATCCTTAAAATTTAATTATCTGAAATTATCATAGCAACACAAAACACAAAATGGCAAACAATATATCAAGTCCATCTTTTTCCAAGTATGTTTTGGGATAATATTAATCATTATTATATATCAAACAATGAATAGGAGTTCACAGAAATTAAAATTTTTCCTTGGGGAGTTTTCACAGCTAATGTTAAAATAATTTGGGTCCTGAAACATACAAATTTCTAAAGACTACTTTATATTATATCTTCCCTGAAATACCTCATCACTTATACTTCTGTTATTTCAATATAGTTTTAGAAAGTCTTTATAATATAAGATAATTTGTCAGCCCAGAATTCTCAGAAACATAACCGCTAAAATGAGTTCAAAACATTTAAGTTTTGTTAGGTTAGAGGTTAAAGGAGAGATTGAGAATTTTATAATAGCATATAGTTCTATGTGGCCCAGCTTGTGTCTGTCATATTACCTTGTACTGTGTAGTAATTGAAGCAGAGCACTGGAAAGCACATGAGGATATATCAGTTATACCACGTTGGAAATTTAATTATCATGGTATTGTACAACTAGTATAGATGAGGGAATAGCAACGGTTGGATTTCTGTAAATCTTAAGTATCTTTTCAACTTCAAAGTCATTGAAAACTATTCCTATTGCAATTACATTCACTAGCTATATTCTTTGTAATTGGTATGGAAATAATTCACATTAGGGAATAAAAATCCTACTTTTATCAATGTAATAATCATTTTCTAAGTAACAGATTTTTTAAGTTCAAAACCATGTATACCGTTTATGTTTCCTTTGCTTCCACATTAAATCTATCACTTTATATATTTATTTGCATTATCCCTCTGAATCTTGCTCAGGACCATTTAAAAACCATGCTTCCTGCTTTGAAAAACCTTTCTTTGTACTTCCTTACTGTCACTTGTTCAGATAGTTTTATAAACTTAACATACAAAAGTTCTTAGGTAGCATTCAAGGACTTCCGTTCCTAGCTCATGAAGACATCTCCATTCCTGTGTTTCCTCGTCTTTTTTGCTCTAGTCAGAGATTTCTACTCCCAACTGATTAGATATACTCTTTCTAACAGATATTTCTCTGTGCTTTTCTATCTATCTAAAATTGATTCACTCTTCAACATTTCAAGTTAGCTTAATTGCTAGGAAGCCTTAGCCACATCAATCCCGTGTTATCTACCTTCTCTGAACTGTTCCTCTGACTTGGGACTGAATTTCATTATGCTTTGTATTGATGTGCAATGATACTAAAGTCTGCATTGTAAATTTTAACAATTATGCTTCATGTTTATTTAAACAACCTAAAGAACAATTTATTGAAGAACTTTGTGCTTCATGTTGTGAAAACCTTTGCTTTGTGTTCCCTTTATGACTACCCCTTGCTCAGGTACTTTTATAAACATAACATACAAAGGAATTTAGGTAGCTTCTAGTAAACAAATACAAATGCGTCCATCCCTCCTTCTATCTTTCCCTCATTCTTGCTCTTTCTGTTCTCCCTCTGCAGTTCCAGACTGACTTTCAACTCACTATGTAAACTCAGTGGACTCCACTTTGCAGTTCTCTGCTTACAAGTCTCAAATGCTGGATTTCAGATTGGCAATTGGCCATCTCTTGACTTATGTATTCATACTTAAGCTGTATTCCTTCATTTCTCAAGTTAATTTCTATGTATGTTATGATTTCATAATTATGTTTCAAATTACATTTATTTTTCTCAATAGAGTAATTCAATGTTTTACATTATGTTTATGATAAAGCCTCTGATGTATAAGGATTATAATACCTACCATCAGATTTTCATTATAAAAATAGTAAAATAACTTTATTTATATTGAATTTTCAAAGAGATTTTGTGATACATTCATATCATACAATCTCCCAAACAGCAGTTTTCTGTCTCAGAGAATTTCATATTTTCCTAACTGCCAAATGAATAATTCATATTTGTAATAAGCAGAGATGTTATTCTCTTTTCAGAGAGGGAGGAACTCATTTTTGATGATCCCAAGTTGTTTATCAAAACCACCTTGAAAGTGTTGCCTTGATTTTCTTATTGACTAATTATAATTTGAACATGTTTTGGCACTGTCTTGTGGTACAGGATGTGATTGCAGATGTCTAGTGTAGCAAACTTGTCCTTTTTCATTTTCTTTAAAGTAAAATCCTTTGAAAATGTTAGCATTTGAAGTGTTTCTATGAAATATATGTCTCCGAGCAAACTTAAAAAATAACAGGCAATGAGGTGTGTGTGTGTGTGTGTGTGTGTGTGTGTGTGTGTGTGTAGCTAGGTAGGTAGGTAGGCAAGATAAATTAATTGGAAAGAAAGAAGGTTACAGAAAAAATGTAGGATATAGTGCAGTAAAAATTCCTTTAAAGGGTACAGGAATAGATCATGATTAATATGCATATCAGACAACATCATGGTAGTTGCCTGGAAACAAGTAAGAGGGAGTCAAATAATGAAAGTACTCTGATGCCCCTTCAACATTAAAACTATTAGAAAAAAAGATAGTGACCAAATTAGCACTGAATTCAGTGCTACAAAACCTGCTCCTAAAAAATTAAACTTACGTTTAATTTTCCTGTCACCTAAACATTTTTTTCAAGGAGATACTAAGAGTCAATATTAATTACCAAACAACTTTGAAAAATAGAACAGAAAAGAGCTGAAATAAATGCTTTATGGAGCGATCTAACATCATGTAAATGATAAGGTTCTTCTTAAGGCAACCCTATTTGTGACACACTGTAATGACACCCTGAAATATCCCGTCCTATTGAGAGAGATGCCTGTTAACTTGACAGTTTAAAGAAATGCTTAAAAAGTCCCTGTAAGGGCAACATGAAACAGAGATGACTTCAGAAAGTTCAGAGGGAATAATACAATTCTGTGCTGTGGTTTTCAATGGAAGATACAAGAAATACAGTGAGAGGAGAAGGTCCCTCTGGCTAAATGCCCTTCCTGGTAAGCACAGAGATACACCATGTATCAAGCTTGACAGGAATAAGAAAGACAAATGTGTATGCTTTTATAGAAGTATCATTTAAGTGTGATAGAAAAAAAAACAGAAGAAAAGAAAGTGGTCCAGGAATTCTACCATTTTATTGCTCAAAAATAAAACTTATCTGTGATACTTTAATTTTAATGGCAATAAATATTTATTTTAAGTACTAGACATTTTGTATCAAGACTAATGTATTCTGTGCTTACTATTATGCAATCTGATAGATATCAATTCACTTATCCAGCAAACATTTATCAGTTGTATGATGAAAATATATTGTGTTCAGGATACTACGTAGAGAGGTATAAAAGTGAAAAGGTTTCAGTGCATAAAATTTGGTACTCATGGTCTAGTCAAGGACAAAGTATGTGAGTTGTATGAGCCCATAAATGTCATAGTGCAATGAACTACTATAACACAATGTTACACAGTGATTTCCAGGAATGTAGAAGAAATAATACATTATCATGTCTAAGAGAACTGAAAATTTTCAAGAAAATCATATTGGGTTTTAAATGATGAATAAGATATTTTGCCTGGAGGAGAAAAAAAACAAGGAAGGTTTGCTAAGAAAAATAATTCCTTGTAAAAAGGCATAGAAGCATGCAAAAATGAACTAAGAAGGCATGAAAAGATGTAACTGAAATTTTGGGAATCTAAGGCAGCAACTATTAGCTGGGGACTCATAAACTTTACAGATCATCAAAAACTTCCTAGAAGCTTTGTAAAAATATAGATTACTTGATCCCTCACCTGGCAATTTGTATGTAGGAGATTTTGGGTAGAAGAAATCTTTTTAAAACTGGCCCCAGGTTTTTCAGAGACATTATCCAGCTATGGGAAACTATGCTTTAAGGTTCTACTTAAAATTTAATGCACAGAAATTACCTGAAGACTTGTAAAACATGTAGGTTCAGATTCAGTTTGTCTAGGATGGGTTCTGATATTCTATACTTCTAACAAGCTCCCAAGTGATGACAGGGTTAGTACATCATATATAATTTGTGACAATATTGTAGACTACATTAAAGGAAAATGGAGATATACTGAGCCATAGTAATTGTTTTAAGTATAGAGACAACATAGTCATGTCTGCATTTTAGATACTCCATTATAGTGTTATGGTAAATGTTTGTATGTGGTGGACCAGAATAGATTAAAAGCCTATTTGGAAATTATTTTTATAGTTTCAGTGGATATAATAATAGAATTAACAGTGAAAATGTAAAGGAGAACATATTTGGAACCATTTTGATTTAGTCACAGAGAGTTGTAATAACTGTTTAGTTATGGGGAATATGAGGTAAGAAGAGGAGAGAAATTTCTCAGGGAAATTATTCACACATGTTTGGGTGAAGATAAAAAGAAAATTGTTTTTATGAAAGGTAATTATAAAGAAAATGTGATGTTTGTATTAGTTATTGTTTTCTGGGAAAACAGAATCAGCAGGAGCAGGAAAGAGACCCTAGCCATGAAAATACAGGTGACTCTAACAGCAGAGAGGGGATCAACTCCCACAATCTACAGCATGGGTTAGAATTAGGACAAAACATCAACCAATAGATTGGGAAAATATCTTTACCAATCCTACATCTGATAGAGGGCTAATATCCAATATATACAAAGAACTCAAGATGTTAGACTCCAGAGAACAAATAACCC
Organism: Rattus rattus; assembly: GCF_011064425.1. NCBI lineage: Eukaryota > Metazoa > Chordata > Mammalia > Rodentia > Muridae > Rattus > Rattus rattus. The sequence goes on from NC_046172.1 coordinate 84,105,551, forward strand.
TATTAAAAAATGGGGTACAGAGCTAAACGAATAATTCTCAGCTGAGGAATACTGAATGGCTGAGAAGTACCTAAAGAAGTGCTCAAATCCTTAGTCATCAGGGAAGTGCCAATCAAAACGACCCAGAAATTCTACCTCACACCTGTGAGAATGCCTAAGATCAAAAATTCAGGTGACAATAGACACTGGTGAGGGTGTGGAGAAGGAGGAACACTCTTCCGATGCTGGTGGGATTGCAAGTTTGTATAACCACTCTGGAAATAAGTCTGAAGCTTCCTTAGAAAACTGGACATTCCACTACCTGAGGACCCATTTATACCACTCCTGGGCATATACCCAAATGATGCTCCAACATATAACAAGGACACATGCTAAACTATGTTCATAGCAGCCTTATTTATGAAAGTCAGAAGCTAGAAATAGCCCAGATGTCCTTCAAGAGAGGAATGGATACAGAAAGTGTGGTACATCTAAACAATGGAATACTACTCAGATATCAAAAACAATGACTTCATAAAATTCATAGACAAATAGATGGAACTAGAAAATATCATCCTGAGTGAGGTAACCCAATCACAAAAGCACACATGGTATGCACTCACTAATGGATATTAGCCCAAAAGCTCAGAATACCTAAGATACAATTCACAGACCAAATGAAGCTCAAGAAGAATGACAACCAAAGTGCAGATATTTCAGTACTTCTTAAAGGGGAGAACAAAATATTCATAGGAAGAGATATGGAGACAAAGTTTGAAGCAGAGACTAAAGGAATGTCGATTCCTGCCTGCCCCTCCTGGCATGCTGACAGAAGCCTAACAGACTCTGCCAGACCATGACAAATACATAGGGAGATGCTAGTAGCCAACTATTGAACTGAGGACACAGTCCCCATTGGAGGAATTAGAGAAAGGATTGAAGGAGTTGAAGGGGTGTTCAAACACTTAAGAAAAAAAGTATCAACCGACTAGAGCTCCCAGGGACTAAACTACTACCCAAAGAGTACACATGATAGACCCATGGCTCCAGTTGCATATGTAGCAGAGGATGGCATTGTTGGGCACCAATGGGAGGAGAAGCCTTTCATCCTGCCAAGGTTAGATGCTGCAGTGTAGAGGAATGTCAGGGTCGGGAGGCAGGAAGGGGTGAGTAGGAAAACACAGTGATAAAACAAGGGGGGTGGGGGATTGAATAGAGGATTTATGGACAAGAAACCTGGAAAGGGGATAATATTTGTAATGTAAATTTAAAAAATCAGGTAAAAAACAGTACTGGCTAAGATAAAAAACTCAGGTGACAACAAATGCTGGCGAGGATGTGGAGAAAGAGGAACACTCCTCCATTGTTGGTGGGATTGCAGACTGGTACAACTATTCTGGAAATCAGTCTGGAGATTCCTCAGAAAATTGGACATGGAACTACCTGAGGACCCAACTATACCTCTCTTGCGCAAATACCCAAAAGATGCCCCAACATATAAAAAAGACACATGCTCCACTATGTTCATAGCAGCCTTATTTATAAAAGCCAGAAGCTGGAAAGAACCCAGATGCCCTTCAACAGAGGAGTGGATACAGAAAATGTGGTACATCTACACAATGGAATATTACTCAGCTATCAAAAAGAATGACTTTATGAAATTCGTAGGCAAATGGTCAGAACTGGAAAATATCATCGTGAGTGAGGTAACCCAATCACAGAAAAACACACATGGTATGCACTCATTGATAAGTGGCTATTAGTCCAAATGCTTGAATTGCCCTAGATGCACAGAACACATGAAACTCAAGACAGATGATCAAAATGTGAATGCTTCACTCCTTCTTTAAAAGGGGGAATAAGAATACCCCTTTGGCAGGGAATAGAGATAAAGATTAAACAGACACAGAAGGAACACCTATTCAGAGCCTGCCCCATATGTGGGCTCCATGCATAAGGCCAGCCACCCAATTAGACAAGATGGATGTAGCAAAGAAGTGCAGGCCGACAGAGCCGGATGATCTTCCCGAGAGACACAGCCAGAATACAGCAACAGAGGCGCATGCCAGCAAACCACTGAATTGAGGTTAGGACCCCTGCTGAAGGAATCAGAGAAAGAACTGGAAGAACTTGAAGGGGCTCGAGACCCCATATGAACAACAATGCCAAGCAACCAGAGCTTCCAGGGACTAAGCCACTACCCAAAGACTATACATGGACTGACCCTGGGCTCCAACCTCATAGGTAGCAATGAATATCCTAGTAAGAGCACCAGTGGAAGGGGAAGCCCTTGGTCCTGCCAAGACTGAACCCCCAGTGAACGTGATT
>NC_046172.1:84107957-84227957 GCF_011064425.1 Rattus rattus
GATTGCAGACTGCTAAAACCATTCTGGAAATCAGTCTGGAGGTTCCTCAGAAAATTGGACATTGAACTGCCTGAAGATCCAGCTATACCTCTCTTGGGCATGTACCCACAAGGTGCCCCAACATATAAAAAAGACACGTGTTCCACTATGTTCATAGCAGCCTTATTTATAATAGCCAGAAGCTGGAAAGAACCCAGATGCCCTTCAACAGAGGAATGGATACAGAAAATGTGGTACATCTACACAATGGAATATTACTTAGCTATCAAAAACGACTTTATGAAATTCGTAGGCAAATGGTTGGAACTGGAAAATATTATCCTGAGTGAGGTAAAAACATCCTGAGTGAGAAAAACACACATGGTATGCACTCATTGATAAGTGGCTATTAGCCCAAATGCTTGAATAAATTCCTAGATGCCCAGGGAACAAATGAAACTCAAGAGGGATGATCCAAATGTGAATGCTTTGCTCCTTCTTTAAAAGGGGAACAAGAATACCCTTGGCAGGGAATAGAGAGGCAAAGGTTAAAACAGACACAGAAGGAACACCCATTCAGAGCCTGCCCCACATGTGGCCCATACATATACAGCCACCCAATTAGACAAGATGGATGAAGCAAAGAAGTACAGGCCGACAGGAGCCAGATGTAGATCTCTCCTGGAGAGACATGAGCCAGAATACAGCAAATACAGATGGCAATGCCAGCAGCAAAACATTTGAACTGAGAACAGGACCCCATTGAAGGAATCAGAAAAGAACTGAAGATCTTTGAAGGGGCTCAAGGACCCTTATGAAATAACAATGCCACAACCAGAGGTTCCAGGGACCAAGCCAATGCAAAGACTGACCTGACTCTGACCTCATAGGCAGCAATGAATATCCTAGTAAGATCACCAGTGGAAGGAAGCCTTGGTCCTGCAGACTGAACCCCAGGAACGTGGATTATTGGGGGAGGAAGCAAAATGGGGAGGATGGGGGGGAAAACCCGGAAGAAGGGGATGGGGAGGGATTAGGGGATGTTTGCCTGAAACTGGGAAAATGGAATAAACATTGAAATGGAATAAATACTGAAACAAATAAGAAATACTCAATTCAACAAAAAAAAAAAGAAGAATGAAAACAATGAAAGCCCACATCTGCTGGGCAACTGAACAATGCCTACTCAATGACAACTTGACCATGGAATAATAAAGAGGGAAAATAAACAGTTTCTAGAATTCAATGAAAATGAAGACACAGCATACTCAAAGTTATGAGACACAATGAAAGCTGTGCTAAGCATGAAATTCATAATACTGAGTACCTTCATAAATTAATTGGAGAGATCCTACAGAAACAACTTAACCACATACCTAACAGCTCTAGAACAAAAAGAAGCAAACACATCAAAGAATAAAATGCAGGAAGTAATCAAACTCAGGCAAGAAATCAACAAAGTGGAAACAAAGACAACTATAAAAAGAATCACCAAAAGAAAGAGCTGGTACTTGAGAAAGTCAACAAAATAGATAAAAACCTAAGCCCAACTAATTCAAGGCACAGAGACAGATCCAGATTAAAAAATCAGAAATGAAAAGGAGACAATAAAGAAAAAAATGAGGAAATTGAAAAAATTATTGATCTTACTATAAAAGCCTATACTTATCAAAACTGGAAAAATCTAGATTGGATGATTTTCTAGAAAAAGATAACATTCAGGTACCAAAGTCGAATGGGACAAGAAAAAACTAAACAATCTCAGAAACCCTAGAAATGGATTAGAACTCTTCCAAGCAATAAAATAAAATAAAAGCAAAGGTCCAGTTGCTTTTAGTGCAGAATTCTATTAGTCCTCCAAAGAAGACCTAATACCAATACTTCTTAAACTATTCTACAAAATGGAAACAGAGGGAACACTGCCTAATTCATTCTATGAAGACACAGTTACCCTTGATAAAACCCACAAAGGAAAACAAAAGAAAGAGATCTTAGACCAATCACTTCCAATAAAATTCTTTAAAACCAAAACTAAAAATAACAAAAATGATCATTCACCAAGACAAAATAGGCTTCATCTCAGGGATGCAGAGATGGTTCAATATATGAAAACCCATTAATATAACCTACTATATAAATAAACTCAAAGAAAAATCACATGATCATCTTTTAAGATGCTGAAAAGGCCTTTCACAAAATATAACACCCCTTCATGTTTAAAGTATTGGAGAGATGAGGAATTCAAGGTCTATATCTAAACATAATAAAAGCAATATATAGAAAATCAATACACAATATCAAATTAAATGGAGAGAAACTTGAAGCAATTCTATTAAATCCAGGGACAAGTCAAGGCTGTTTATTTTCCCCCTATCTTTACATTATAGTCCTCAAAGATCTAGCTAGAGTAATAAGAAAAGAAAAGTGACAGATCTTTCACTTGGCTGGAACGAGTTAACCAAGATACTATAGGATTTTATTTGTGGCTATTGGGAAGAATGTTGTTTCTCTATTTTCTTTCTTAGCCTGTTAATTGTATAAAGGAAAGCTACTGATTTATTTAATTTTGTATCCAGCAACTTTACCGAATGTGTTTATCAGCTGTAGACTTTCTGTCATGGAATTTTGGGAGCTACCTATGTATACTAACATATCATTCACAATAGGGATAGCCAAGTAAATAAAGGACCTCCACGTAAAACCAGATACACTGAATCTAATTGATGAGAAAGTTGAAAATTGCCTCAACACATCATCACAGGGGAAAAAGATCAACAATTGACATTTTGAACTCAAGTGAAACTGAACAGATTCTGTACGCAAAGGACACTGTCTATGGACAAAACAGCAACCTAAGCATATTGGGAAAAGATCTCACTAACCTTACATATATTAAAACATATCCAAATATACAAAGAATTCAAGATTTGACTCTAAAAAATCAAATAACCCATTTTAAAAAAATGAACAGAGCTAAACATAGAATTATCAACAGAGAAATCTAGAATGTCTGAGAAGCTCTTAAAGAAATTTTCAATATTCTTTTCCATAATCATCAGGGAAATGAAAATCAAAACATTCCTGATATTTTACCTTACAGTAATCAGAAATGCTAAGATCAAAACCTCAAGTGATAATACATGCTCCAAGCATATGGAGAAAGAGAAACACTCCTCCATTGCTAGTGGAATTGCAAACTCGTATAGCTACTCTGGAATTCAATCTCATGGTTCTTCAGAAAACTCTACATGAAGATCCAGCTATACCTCTCCTGGGAATATACGTAAAAGATGCTCCACAATACTGAAAGGACACATGCTCCACTATGTTCATAGCAGCTTTATTTGTATTAACCACAAGCTGAAAACAACCCCGATGTCCCAAAATAGAAGAATGGATACAGAAAATGTGATGCATTTACACAATGGAATATTATTCAACTATTAAAAATGAGGACACCATGGACTTGGCAAGCAAATGGATGGAACAAGAAAACATCATCCTGTGTGAGGCAATCCAGACCCAAAAGAAAATGCATGGTATATACTCACTGATAAGTGCATATGAGCCAGAAAGTACAGAATACCCATGATACAACTCACAGACAGGAAGTTTATCAAGAAGGAAGGCCCAAGTGTAGATACCTGAAATTCACTTAGAAGGGGAAACAAGATAATCATGAAAGGCAGAGGGAAGGAAGAAATTATGCAGGAAAGGAGAGAGGGCAGGAAAAAATGAGGGGCAAGGGCATGTATGGAGGGAGGCAGGAGGCATGCCCTGAGGGCCAGGAGAATATGTGGCAATATGCATTATTTTGGGTTAGAGGACAGCGATAATCTGCAGAAAGTTTCCAGAGACCTGTGATATGAGAAGCTACCAGGAGTCAATGGGGATGACATTAGCCAAAATGGGGGACAGTTGGAAGATGATGGAACTCGACGAAACCTCCCTAGTTAAGGCAGGGGACCACGTACCCCTCTTCAAAAATTTTATCCCAGAATTTTTCCTTTCTAAAGTAAATGCAGGGACAAAAATGGAGCAGAGACTGAAAGAACGACCTGTCATCTGCTCAACTTGGGATCACATCAAATCCTGACATTGAGGCCATATTGTCTGTGCAGACAGGAACATATTATGGGTGTCTATGGAGAGGCTCTACCAGCAACTGAGACAAATGCAGATACTTACGGCCAACCATTGGATTGAGGTTAGGGACCAATACAAAAGAGTTAAAGAAAGGACTGAACGAGCTGAAGGGGATTGCAACCCCATAGGAAAAACAACAGTGCCAACTAACCCAGACACTCAGATCCCCTAAGCTCAAAACCAGGAGCATATGGGTCTGTTTCATGGCTCTGGGGACATGTAGACTGCCTTGCCTTAGCCTCAGTGGGGAGAGGATGCTGTGCACATATCATGTGGAAACTTGATGCCCTAGTAAAGGGGATGGTGGGGGCAGCACCCTCTCAGAGGTGGAGGGAGGGGGAATGGGGTAAAGAATTCAGATAATTTAACAAAGAACAAATAAATAAACAAAATATGTATTAACATAAAAATAAATTGTTTTATATAAAAGTGAAGTTAATGGATTTTAAGAAAGAAATAGACTAAAACATTTCTCATTCATGTACAGCAAGGTTTGGTTACTTTTATTAAATTGACTAATAATTGTTTGTACTTGCCCTTTTCTTATCATAATAATTTATAATAAATAGAAACACAGGAGACATTTTCCATTACCTGAGAAATAGCAGGTTGACCAGTGGCATGTACATGCTTGACCTGTTCTTCCACAACTTATTTTAAAACAAAATTAAGGAAATCTGAATGACATTTCTGATCTGAAAAGGCCAAGTTTGATTAGGAAGTAATCAAACTTGATTTGACATGTAACTGTACAATGGCTAATCTAGATTAGCGTTGTATGTATGAAAATATTTTATAAATGATGAGAATGCTTCTGCAAAGCAAGTTTTTGAAAGCCCTAGGGAAGATAACCTTCTTAAGGTTAGTAAACCTATCAGTTCTTTATGTCACCATATTGCATGGTAACACTTGCAATCTCAGAGCAGTTCAGGTATTATTGAAAAAAGCTAATAAATAATACTGTAAACAAGAAATAACCCCCAAAGACATTAAGGGTGAAACAAAAAGACCTACTACTAGCATTCTAAAAGAATTCCTTTTAAATAAATGAAGTACCACTTTGAAATTACAGCTTGAACAGATCTTGACTTCACCTCTCTTCCATGTATTTGCATCTCTCTTTCATTTGAGGTCATACAACACTTAATGTGTACTAAGACTTTCTATGGTCTTCTCTATGACCACAGAAACTGTTTTAAAGGCCTCACTAGGTCAACTTTGTATCTTACACTGGTCCTTTTTATGTAGGAAGGCTACACAGATGAAGACTGACCGGAAAATTATGCATTCACAAAATATCAGAATCACAACAAGCGACCTCTGAAATAGCAGAATGTTTTAAGAGAAACTATAGGAAGTGCTATTGTAATCTTGACAATGTCTGTTATATTATTTCCAGAAATTATTTTTTTAAAAAGTAAACATGATGTTTAACTTTTTATTAATCATTTTATTCATTTATATTTTAAATGATATCCCCCTTCCTGCTTATGCCTCCATCAATCTCCCATTCCATCCCCCGTTACCTCCCTTCCTTTTGCTTCTATGAGGGTGCTCCTTCACTCGTTCACCCACTCCCAACTCACTCCTCTAGCATATCTTATGCTGCGGCATCAAGCCTTCCTTCCCTCCCATTGATGTCAGGTAAGGCCATCCTCTGCTACATATATATCTAGAGTCCTGACTCCCTCCATCTGTACTAGTTGGTTGGTGATTTAGTCCCTGGCATCTCTGGGCGTTTCAGTTAGTTGTTCTTTTGGGATTGCAATCCCTGTCAGGTCTTTCAGTCCTTCCCCTAGCTTTTTCATTGGGGTCTCCGGGCTCAGTCCAATGGATTGGCTGTAAGTATCTGCATCTATATTTCTCAGGTGCTGGTAAAACCTCTCAGGGAACAGCCATACCGGGCTCCTGTCAGCAAGTGCTTCTTGGTATCACCAATAGTGGTAGGGTTTGGTGTCTGCAGACGGGATAGATCCCTAGGTGAGGTGGTCTCTGGATAGTTTTTACATCAGTTCTTCTTCTATTTTTTGTTCCTGTCTTTCCTTGGAACAGGGAATTATGTGAGTTATTAGTCAGCAAATTTTTTGTTGAGTTTATGCAATAAACCTTGTATTAGTTTCACTTCAGTTTCTGTGATCAAATATTCTGATAAAAACAACTTAAGAGAGAAAACCAGAGGGAGAGTCCTAAACAGTGGTGAGAAAGTCATGGTTGGAGGCATAAAAGGTCATCTTAAGTTGCACCTCTTTTCCTAAAGGCTCCGTATACCTCATATACTGTGAGAAATCAACTTAAGAATGATACTCTTTTCAATACTATATAACTTGCTTGTTAGCAATATGCTTGGAAGTAATATTTAAACTCTATTCATAAGCATATACTAGTTTATAAAATCTTTAATTTATGGAATGTCTATGTTTCCACTGAAAGTTGAGTCATAGTATGTTACAAAGATGAGTTAGTGTTTAAGCGCACTTGCTGCTTTTGAAAAGGATTTAGAGTTAGGTTCCCAGTACCCACATGGCAGTTCACAGCTGCCTCTAACTCCTGTTTCTGGGTATATCACACCCTCTTCAAACACACACATGGTACAACACATGCATGCCGGCAAAAAACACATATACATAAAATAAAATAACCTTAAAAGTAGAGTAATAAAACAGTGCCCATGTGTGACTTCAAAATGTGGTCTCTCATTAAATGCAACTTTTTACATTTGAATTCTTTGGGAGATGAAATTTATTCAGAATATTCCACAGCAGACATCTGGTGAGTTGATTTTCCTGAGTGAGGAGACATGAGGAGATCATAAGAAGAATCCCCACATTACCTTTCCCTTTCATCACTTGTGAATATTTCATCAACTAGACTGCTGGAGCTTTTAGAGAGTTTTTCTAATGTTCTTCAAAACAAGGCTTTAGGTTCCTTTTTGTCTTCCCTTGTCCCCTCACGTTGGATGAAACCTCAAATCAATAGGAGTTTAAAAGTCTTTTCACCTAACATATATGCATTTAGTAACAACTCTGGAAATACTAGAGAAATGAAAAAGGTTGTAGGCAGGAATTCTTTCCTGAGATGCCACATCTTGCATCTTACAACACTGGAGTCTCCAAATGACTCCTGCCATGACACTGTGAAAAGAGTTGTCACTGATAACAATAACAAGCTATAACAATATCATTTATACAGCTCCTTCATCTTGAATGTTCTAAACCCATCCTATAAAGGTAGAGTTTCTGATGTGTAACTGACTCAGGGGAAAACTTGGAAGCTATTTAACAGCTGGTCATCACTTAGAGACAGGAAGTGAGGGACATGTTTCTCAGCAGAAACTGCAGAGTATACAATGTAATTACCTAATTTAAAATTAGTTAGGATACTGGAGCTAATTAATGTCCACATCCTTGAAGAAGTGGCATAGGATAATTAGTGAGTACAAAATAGTCAAGACTTCAATTGCTCATTTTATCTAAAAGACAAAACTGTAGTTCACAGTGTCTCTTGGAATTCCAATTCAGTGCTGTCTAAACACTGAGTCATAGTCAGAAGCAATCAAGAGATGTGATCATTTCTAATCTCAGCATATAGAGACCACACACAAACAAATACAAAGGACTAGAAAAAGCCTTAGAGTTATAGAGAAAATGTGCTAATTCGGTAATTGTCCTCACACCAAATACTGATCATGAATTTTCCTCTTTATCTTTGCAGCTTCCAGATTCAACAGTCCAGGTGTGCTCCATTACACAGGCATTCAGCAATCAGAAATCTACCATCACCAAAGAGTAGGGAACTAATTCAATATATGCTTCCAGAATCTGCAAATGAACAGAAATGTGCCAGGAGACACACTGTTTCCAAGAGCACATACAAAATGAGTTCTCCAGTTGTCAGTACCTTGCCACGGAAACAGCAGGATGTGACCAGCTGCTACTCGTATCTCCCACAGCCTGATCTTGGATGTGCCATTAAATCTAGGCTGTGGCAGTGGGGATGAGAAGCTGCCTGCATGATGCAAACATTTGAAAGTAAAGCAAGGTGGAAGAGCAGGGCTTCCTGCATCCCATGCCTGAATTGAGCCATGGCTTCAGGCAGGTGGCAGATGTTCTGAGTGAGTGGAATAACTGTACCCCTCTTGTGCTGTAATCACCTTGAGGCAGGAATAGAGAAAAAAATTTAAAGTGTGGCTCATAGTCCTTACATTATTATAAAGATCAATGAATAAAGGATAATTTGTTATATACAAATTTGCTTTCCCAGCTACTTTTCTCAGTGATAATTATCAGTGAAATCAAGAAAGGCCTAAATATAGTGAGCTCTGCTGTTAATAAAATATTGAAAAGAAGACAATAGTAAACATAAGCACTTAGTACACTATATGAGGAGAATGAATTATCTCTTACACAGTTCAGTGAAAGAATAAAAATGTTATGCAATTGCTACGTGGTGTTCATGTTCTTAGTGTCTGTGGTATTATAAGAATATTGGATCATGAAGGCGTTTCTATCATAGTCTACTCAAATAAAATAGTTTTAATAATTGTGAAGACTTTCAACAGGGAGTGAAACCAATTTCACTGAACAAACTCAAGCTGGCTAAAATAATAGTCAAGAGTATATGTAATATGGGGTCAAGAAGAGTAAAATTTATCTGCTTGGGAAAACTTTACACACATGACTCCTCATGTAACTTGTGGGTGACTCTATTATTTTCATTTTAGAATTGAACTATGTTTCAACTTTTATTCTGTTGTGAACAAAATATCCTTAAAGAGTTAGCTTTATGACACACACACACACACACACACACACACACACACACACACACACACACACACACCTAGGAACTAGAAGAAAGAACACATGCATTATTTGTTCTGAGTCTAACTTCTTAGTTCAATAAACATTATGTCCAGTTCTTAGTTCTCATTTTAAATATCTATTACTGCATTGTGTGTCTGGTGGGCTGAGTGCATACCAGATTGTGTGTGGTGCTTAGAGGACAACCATTTGAACTGGGTTCTTTTCTTTCACCTCTTTGTGGGATCTGGGGATGAAACTCTGAGTGCCAAACACATTTAGAGAAACGTGCCTTACCCAGCCATGCATAGTAGCACATTTTAATCCCAGAAACCAGGAGGCAAACTCTGTGAGTTTGAGGCAGTCTGGTCTACAAGGTTGCAGGCCAGCCAGGGCAGTGACAGTGAGTATCTCCAAACAATAGCAGCATAAACAAATATAAAGTGCAAATATAAGGGTGCTTTACACACTGAGCTATCACTCTAGCTACTGTAATAATTTTTATAATTGAGTAAAATTGTATATTTTCATGTACCACATTTCTCTATACATTAATTTTTAAAAAAATATTTATTCACTTTATATGCCAATTTCAGCCCCTCCCTAGCCTCCCAGTTCCTCCACACACAAAATTCTTTCCCTCTTTCCCTTCTCCTCCTCTGAGAAGAGAGACACCTCTCTCTCTCTCTCTCTCTCTCTCTCTCTCTCTCTCTCTCTCACACACACACACACACACACACACACAAGACATCAATCACTGTGGGACTAGATGCATCCTCTTCCCAGTGGCCAGACATGGCTGCTCAGTTAAGGGTACACGATCTACAGGAAGGCAACAGATTCAGGGACAACCCATACTTCAGCTGTAGGGAGATCCGCATGAAGACCAAGGTGTATATATACTACATAGTTACACTGGTCTAGGTTTAGCCCATGCTCTCTCTTTAGTTGGTGGTTCAGTCTCAAGGAGGCACAAATAATCCAGGCTAGCTGACTCTGTTACTCTTTCTGTGGAGTCACTATCCCCTTCAGGTCTCTCAATCCTTCTCCCAACTCTTCCACAAGACTCCCTAGGCTCCATCATGTTTGCGTGTGGGTCTCATCAGCTATTTCCATTGGCTGATGGGTGGAGCCTCTTAAGCTTCTTTTGCTCCTGTCTGCAAGCATAACAGAGTATCATTATAGGGCAATAGATTACTTCTTGCCGTCACATCAGGTGGATCTTAATTTGTACCAGTCATTTATTGGTCATTCCCTCTGTCTCTGCTGGATCTGTCTGTGCGCATCTTGTAGGGAGTACGGATTTTGAATCAAAGATCTTGTGGGTGAGTTGCTGTCATTATCCCTCTACTGGGAGTCCTGCCTGGCTATAAGAACTGATGACCTTAAGATCCATATCTCCCAACATTAGGAGTCTCAGCTACAGTCATCCCATAGACACATCAGGGCCTCCTGCCAGGTCTCTGGCAAATCCTAGAGATGCCTGTCCCCACTACTGATTTCCTTTCTCTCTCCACTGCTCTCCATAGACCTCATAATCCCTGCCCCACCCTCCTCCCCATCCCTCTGCCACTCTTTTCCCTCCCTCCATCAACGTTTGATTCTATTTTATTTCTCCTTCTGTAAAAGATTCAACCATAGTCACTTGGCTTTTCTTCATTATTTGGCTTCTGTGGGTCTGTGGATTATAAAGTGTCCATCCTATACTTTATGGGTAGTATAGATTTATAAGTGAAAATATACTATGCGTGAATTTTGGGTCTGGTTTACCTGACTCAAGATGATATTCTCAAGTTCCACCCATTTGCCTGAAAAATTAGTGATGTCCTTAATTAATTAATATATAATCCAGCTGTTGTACCCCATCTAGGTCCCCCTCCCTTAATTTCTCACCCCATTTTTCCTCTCCCTTGTCTCTAAGAGGATGTTCCCCCCACTGCAAAGCCTCCCCCCTCACTGGGGCATCAAATTTCTCCAGAATTAGGCACATCTCCCACTGAGGCCAGACAAGGTAGTCCTCTGCTGTACATATATGTGTCAAGGACTTTGGACCAGCTCATGTATGCTGCCTCATTGGTGGTTCAGTGTCTGAGAGCTCTCAGGGATCCGAGTGTATTGAGACTGCTGGTTTTCCTGTGAGGTCACCCTCCTCATCTGCTTCTTCCATTCTTTCCCTAATGCAACCATAGTGGTCCCTGACTTCAGTCCAATGATTAGGTGCAAGTATCTGCATCTGTCTCAGTTAGCTGTTTGTTGGGCTTGTCAAAGGACAGCCATGCTAGGCTCCTGTCTGTAAGCACATCATAACATCAGTAATGGTGTCAGACCTTAGTGTGTTTCCATGAGGTAAACCCCAGTTTGGCTGGTCACTGGACCACCTTTCCCTCACTTTCTTCTCCATTTTCACCTGCATTTCTTTTAAGTAGGAACACTTCAGGATCAGAAATGTGAATATGGGTTGGTAATACCATTCCTGTCTTGAGGTGTTGTCTATCTACTGGAGGTGGACTCTTCAACTTCACTTTCCTCAATGTTGAGCACTTGATCTAAGGTCACTTACTCCATTTGAGTCCAGCAAGTCACCTTCTAGGTCTCTGGTACATTCTAGAGTATCTCCCTATTTCCCAACTTATGAGACTGCATATTTCTACTCATTCTGCTGGCCCTCTGGGCTTCTCTCTTGTCTCCTCCACCCCTTACACAATCCCGTTTCCCCTTTCCCCTTCTCTTTCTCTATCCTATCCAAATCTCTTACTCCCCTGGCTCATACCCCCCCATGATTATTTTCTTCTTCCTACTAACTGGGATTGAAGAATCCTCATTTGGTCTTTCTGGTTATTAAAGTTTATTTTAAATTCTGTGGGTTATATCCTAGCTATCCTCTACTTTTTGGCATATATTTACATATTAGTGGGTGCATACTATGTATGTACTTTTGGGTCTGCATTACCTCATTCGGGATGATGTTTTCAAGTTCCATCATTTTGCCTGCAAAATTTGTGAAGTAATTGTTTTTGATAGAGAAATAGTATTCCATTGTGCAAATGCACAACATTTTCTGTATTCATCCTTCTGTTATGGGAAATCTAGGTTGTTTCCAGCTTCTGGCTATTATAAATAAGGCTACTATGAACATCATGGAACATGTGCCCCTCTGATATTGTGGGAAATCTTTTGGGTATATGACCAAGAGTGGTAGAGCTGGGTCTTCAGGTAGGTCTATTTTCCAATTTTATCAACAATGACCAGATGGAATTCCAGAGTGGTTGTACCAGTTTGAAATTCCCCCAGCAATAGAGGAATGTTCCTCTTTCTCCACATCCTTGCCAGCATGAGTTATCGCCTGAAATTTTGATTTTAGCTATTCTGATTGCTGTAAGGTGGAATCTCAGGGTTATTTTGATTTTCATTTCCCTGATGACTACGGATTTTCAAATTTTCTTTAAGTGCTTCACAGCCACTCTAGATTCCTCTGAGTAAATTTCACTGTTTCATTCTTTACCCCATTTTTAATTGTGTTATTTGATTTTCTGGAGGTTAGCTTCTTGTGTTGTTTATACATTTTGGATATGTGGGTTTAGTGAAGGTTTTCTTTTTTCCATTCTGTGAGTTGCTGATTTGTCCTATTGACTGTGTCTGTTGTCTTGCAGAAGCATTTCAGTTGCATGTTGTCCCATTTATTGACTGTTGGTTTTAGAACCTGAGCCACAGGTGTTCTGTTTAGGAAATCACCCCCATGTAGCAATGAGTCTGAGGCTATTTCCCTCTCTCGTATTTGATTCAGTGTATCTGTTTTATGTTGAGGTCCCTGACCCACTTGGACTTGAGTTTTGTACAAGGAGATAAACATGGATCAATTTGCATTCTTCTACATACAAACTGCCAGTTAGACCAGCACCATTTATTGAAGATTCTTTCACTTTTGCATTGTGTTTTTTTGGCTTCTTTGTCAATGATAAAATGTTCATTAAGTTTGTGGGGCTATTTTTAGATCTTCAGTTCTATTCCATTGATCAACCTGTCTGTTTCTGTACCATTTCCATGTGGGTTTTATCATTATTGCTTTGTAGTACAGCTTGAGGTCAGATGTGGTGATTTCCTGAGAAGTATTTTATTGTTAAAAATTGTTTTTTTCTATCCAGTGTTTTTTGTTTGTCCATATAAATTTGAAAATTGCTCTTTCTATTTCTCTGAAGAATTGTTTTAGAATCTTGATGGGGATTTTGTTGAATCTGTAGATTGCTTTTCGGAGGATGGCCATTTTCACTCTGAAAGCCTACCAATCCATGAGCATGGAAGATCTTTTCATCTTCTGAGGTCTTCTTCAGTTTTTTTTTCAGGGATTTGAGGTTTCTCATATACAGATCTTTCACTTGGTAAGTGTTACACCAACATATTTTATACTATTTGTGGCTATTGTGAAGAGTGTTGTTTCCATGTTTTCTTTTGTAGCCTATTTATCGTTTGTATAAAGGAAGGCTACTTATTTATTTGAGTTAATTTTATATCCAGCAACTATACTGAAGTTGTTTGTCAGCTGAGGTTGCTTATATATTCTATGTATATGTATTATATCATTTAACTGGTAGAAACCCCTTAAACAGGAAACAAAAACAAATCCCTCAAAGAAATATAGGAAGAAACAATAAAACAGGTGAAGTAATTGAACACAGCAGTCCAAGACCTAAAATGAAAAATAAAATAATAAAGAAAACACAAAGAGTGCCAACCCTGGAAATGGAAAACCTAGGAAAGAGGTCAGAAGATACAGATGCAAACACCACCAACAAAATAAAAAAGATACAGAGAGAATCTCTGGTGTAGTAGATACCATAGAAGATATTGACACAATTGTTAAAAAAAATACAAACCATTAGAAAGTACGAACCCAAAACATCCAAGAAATCCAGGACACAAGGAGAAGACTAAATCTTAGAATAATAGGAATAGAAGAGAGTGAAGATTTCCTGCTCAAAAGGCC
The DNA here is from genome assembly GCF_011064425.1 of Rattus rattus. Taxonomy (NCBI): domain Eukaryota; kingdom Metazoa; phylum Chordata; class Mammalia; order Rodentia; family Muridae; genus Rattus; species Rattus rattus. Next base: position 84,121,863 of record NC_046172.1, read on the forward strand.
AGAAACCATTTTCAACAAACTCATAGAAGAAAACTTCCCAACGTAAAGGAAAAGGTGGCCATAAAAGTATAAGAAGCCTACAGAACACCAAATAGATATCCTTGGTTTTTAATAGCTGAGTAGTAACTCATCATGTAAATTGAACCACAGTTCTTTATCCATTCTTCATTTGAGGATCATCTAGATTGTTTCCACTTTCTGGCTATTATGAGTGAAGGTGCTATGAACATAGTTTAGCAAGAAGGACACTGGAGAGTCTTTTGTGTATTACCTAGGAGTGGTATAGTTGAGTCTTGAGGTAGAACTTTTCCAAATTTTCTGAGAAACTGCCAAATTGAATTCCAGAGTGGATGTATAGGTTTCTATTTCCACCATCAATTGTGGACTTTTCCCTTTACTCTATATCCTCAACAGCATGTGATGTCACTCGAATTTTTGCTCTTAGTCATTTTAATGAATATAAGGTGATTTGCATTTCCCTGATGACTAAAGACATTGAACATGCTGTCAATTATTCTTTGGCCATTTGAGATTCCTCTGTTGAGTGTTATTTGTTTAGCTTTGTATCCCATTTTTAAATTTGGGTTATTTTTTTTCTGTCTAATTTTTGATCTACCTCTGTCAGATCTAGTGTTGGTGAAGAGCTTTTCCCAATCTGTAGGCTGTCATTTTATTCTACTGATGGTGTACTCTGACTTACAGAAGCTCTTCAGTTTCATGAGGTCCCACTTATTAATTGTTGATCTTAGTGTCTGAGCCATTGGTGTTCTGTTCATGAAGTTGTTTCCTGGACCAACAAGTTCAAGGCTACTCCCCACCTTCTGTTCTATTAGATTTAGTGTATATGGTTTTATGTTGAAATCTTTGATCCACTTGAACTTGATTTTTGTGCAGGGTAATAAATATGGATTAATTTTTAAATAAACATCTTAGCTATTGAATCAAAACAATAAAAAATTCTTTGTGCATTTATCTGTGATAGGACTTAAAATTCTTTGAGTGTGTACCCTGAAATGGTATAATGGTCACCTGTTCATTTTCATTTAAGTTTTTTGATAAACCGCTGTAGTGGCTTTAATGGGGAATACCTCTATAGGCTCATGTATTTAAACACTTGGTACTGGTTGCTGAGATAGGAACCTGAGGAAGTTGTGGAACCTTCAGAAGGTAGAGCATTGTGAAAGGAAGTACATGAATTCTGGAGGGCTTTGAGAGCTCGCCCCACTTCCAATTCAGTCTCTGCTTCTTGGCTGTGGATAGTCTCAAAGGGTACAAAGACATCAGCCTCCTACCATTATGAAGCCTCTCTCTGAAACTGTTAACTAAAATAAACACTTCCATGAGTTGTTTTTGGTTATGCTGTTTATGAAAAGAGCAAAATGTATACAATGAAAACTCCATACTTCTGAGGTATCTATTTACCATCTGAAAGTGCACCTAGCCACTGGGTTCTCATAGCATTGTTTGGTCCCTACCCAGACTGAAATACCCCACCCTCACCTGCATGCTAAAATTAATTTCTGGTGTTTTGACTGTGATTTTTCCAATCTCAGCTTTCTGGATAGATGACTCTGAGGGCTTGAGAAAGGATTTCTTGTTTGTTTACCATTGTGGGCATACTCCTCACAACTACAGCACACTCCATAGTACACTTCATAATTTTGTTTCTCTGTTCTCCTGGGCAGTCACATCAATGATCTCTTCCCAAACTATTCACTTGATGATGACAGTGCTCCTGAAAATTTTACACGTAGGTTATGTGCTGATTATTTTTCACAGGTCAACTTGATACACATTAGAGTTATCTGTGCAGAAAGAATCGTAATTTATGGATTGTCTTCATGTTAGGGGCATTCACCCCATTAACTATTTGTATTAACTATTTGTATGGGAAAGTGCAGTTCACTGTGGACCGAGTCACCCTTTGGCAGGTGGGCCTGGGTGGTATAAGAACACAAGCTGAGCAAGCCATGGGGAACCAGCCAGTAAGCAGTGTTCTCCTATTACCTCTGTATCAGTTCCTGCCTCTAGGTTCCTATTGTAAGTTTCTGATCTGAATTCACTAGGTAATGGATTGTAACCTGGAAGCCGTAAAGAAAAATAAACTCTTCTTTCCCAAGTTGGCTTTTATTAGTGTTGTTTCAGAGCAACTTAGAAAGCCTAACTAGAAGAGACTCTAATTCCCACAAAAATTGGTCCATTAAGCTTTTCTAAAAGGTGCTATAGCCAGTACCTTTAAACTCTTTGACATTTACCTTGGAAACTTATTCCAAAGGCTTATGAACAACAAGATTATGTTTATCACAGAATTGTTACCAATCTTTAGTATCAATTTTTGGTATTAGTTATTTGTGTTATCAATTTAACAGAATAATGAATAAAACAATATAAGAAAGGAAGGGATTATTTTGGCACATAGTTTCACGGTACAGTCCATCACACTATGAATGTCATAGTGACAGGAGCTACTTATATTGAGTCTGGAGTAAGGAATCTGACAGATGAATGCCAGGGTTAAGTTTACTTTCTAAGTTTTTTTTTTTTTTTTTAATTTTAGATCTCAGACCATGAGATGATTCCCACATTCACAGTGAGTCTTCATGTCTCAATTTAATCAAACAAACTTATAAGTACACTTAGAGGTGTACTTCCATAGTTATCCTAAATCAAGCTCACAGTGAGGAGTCACTATCACATACATGATATTTAGCACAAGTCTGCCCTATCCTCCATGCAAATCACTTGAAATGCCTCACCTCTCCCTCAAATAATATGAATTCAAGCCTTTCAATCATCTGAGTGTCTTCTCCCTTAGATTTTAGATTTTCTCATTTATAATTAAGAACAATGCCCAGCTGTTATTTTATCAATGAAGAAAAAGTGTGTTATTTTATCTAAACTGCATTGTCATTGGACTACTTTTGCATTCAAAGCATGTAGTGTTTCTTTTATCTTATTTTTAGAACTTCAGACATCTGATGCTCGCTACATTAAACTATATTTCTGACATAACTCTGTATTTTTAAGTGGAAGCTTTCAAGTGTGCTATGTATTATGAATGATGGATACTATATTTTCTTAATGCGTACCCTTTCTTCTGCATTTATTTCACAAGTTGTTTTTGTTTGTTTATGTATCTAAAGTTCCTAGCTTCTGTTCTGAATATTATTATAATTTCATTTTTGGGTTTCCGTGAGTGGATGTGAAACATGGAAAGAATAGTTCTGTCTTAGCCAAACTGAATAATTAGATCATTAGTACAACTGATTTTAGTCAACAAGGATATTCTGCTAGAAACCCAACTCAAAAGTTCAACTGTCTAGCCCAAGATCCCATTCTTCTTTTAGTGTAACCTAAGATTATATTATTTTAATTGACAGCATTATGATGCTCTTATAACATTTTGAATCTTCTTTATTGTTGAACTTTTTCCATCATGTGTGGAACACAATCTCTTGTTAAACCATATTTCTACTCTATTATATTGAAGGAAGTGTGATTTGTCTGTAGCTAGATTCTCATTAGACCTGGTTCATTGCACCAGCAAATAATATGTCCTGATTGTTTTTATTTATTTATTTTTCTGATCCTTCATCCCATAGATTCCATTAACATTGTGTCAACTATACTCATATTGAACACTGATTCTTAAATAAACACATACTGATTACCCAATTTATGCCAAATGTTAAGGACAGAGAATATAAAATATTTGGCACCACTGCATTGTGTCAAGAATTAAGGAGAGAGTATATGAAATGTTTGGTACTGTTGCATTCAGGAGCTACTGAAGTCATCCATGTATATTTAAAGCAGAAAAAGAGTAATACACATTACTATTCTACTAAAGTTTTCTCAGTTGACATTTCACACATTAAGTATTCTTATTAAGCTAGTTATGAATAAACCCCACTGTCCAATAATTAGTGGCATATTTTAGTTTATTTTAATCATCATAATAACCAGAAGACTATATGTATCCTTTGCAAAAATATGTACACTCTACCTTCAGCATTAAGATTTATTAAGCATTGAATAAATTGGGGAATGGAAAAAAATGGGAAGGAGGGTTCAAGGGAAGCATTATCATTTTTACCATTAAGTATTAGCAAGGAATATAATTATCAAATAAATGGCTTTGGAAAGATGAACAGAATGCAAGGCAGATATAACATAGCATGACAGAACTAAAGAAAGAGCCATTCATATGAGAGTAGTATAATCCTTGGCTTTGAACATTTTTGGCTTCTGGTTAAAGACTGCCAAATTAAAAACATTTTCCATGTGCCTAACCAGAATATGCATCTACACTGTGCATTTCATTTTAGATATACAAAACACTTTATGGATTATGGTTTGCTTTTCAGAAAAGTTGTCGTTTTATATTTTCTACATGATGCAGTGAATTGGAGTGTTCATGTCAAATGCCAATTATGTGAGAAGTAAAGAGTCTAATCAACTTCCTAAAATAGAATTACTTTCTTCTGTGCATGCTTCCATTTTCTATTCATTGGGATAAGAAACTTTCAGCTCTGTGATGGGAGTTGAGCCTTAGGAGTGGTCTCTACTCAAAGCAAAGTAAAATCATTGACGATTGGGAAAATCACCGTGTCCCTGTATGGTCTTAACCAAGATTTACCTAAAGAATGTGAAAATAAGTAATGGTCATTTATGATGTAGTAATAAGACTTTGAGAAAACCCTTAAGGTGGTGGAGGTGCAATGGTTAGGAGGAAGATGTTTGAATTGCAGCCCTGATCCAACTATCTATTTTTTCTTTTGTTCGGAGCTGGGGACCGAACCCAGGGCCTTGCAGTTGCTAGGCAAGCGCCCTACCACTGAGCCAAATCCCCAACCCCCCAACTATCTATTTTTTATACCTCATAGGATACTCACATAAGGGTTTGATGTAAAGTCCTAGTACTGCAAATTGAAGAGAATTATGTTAGACATCATTTTAGAGATATTTTAGCCTCTGGTCCTATTCCATGCAAGGTAAGAAAAACACATGAAATCACACAATAATGATATTCTCTGTGCTCTAGAAATGGGATAATATAGGTATGAGCCCATCCTGAAGCATCTTAAAAATAAACTTTAGATATACTTTCTTGACTGAAATGCAAGGACTATGTTCTATATTATTTCAAATACATTGAGTCTCTGAATTTCTACATCTAATTCATGCTCCACTGTACAGTAGGCAACAATCAAAATCTATTCTGGTATTACACAAGGAAGAAAGCCAGAGGTTATCTTGCCAGTGGTAGCACATACCTTTAATCTGAGCATTCTGACAGAGGCAGTCAGATATCCAAGTTTGAGGCCAACCTGATCTGCAGAGTGAGTTTCAAGAAAGCATGACTACACAGAGAATCCCTGTCTCAGAAACAAGACAAAACAAACAAACAAACAAACAAACTCCAGAAATGAAGGAAGTCAGATGCAAATAAATTTAATTTTGAATTAAAAGCACAAAAGTTTAAAACTGTATTACATTTTTTTGAGTTCTTCATTTTTGAATAGAAAAATGGATTGAAGTAGAAAATATCCTGATGAGCTAACCCAATCACAGAAAAACACACATGGTATGCACTCGCTGATAAGTGGATATTAGCCCCAAAACTCGAATTACCCAAGATACCATCCACAGACCACATGAAACTCAAGAAGAAGGATCACCAAAGTGCGGATGCTTTACTCCTTCTTAAAAGGGGAAAAAATATCCATAGGAGGGGATATGGAGGTAATGTTTGGAGCAGAGACTGACAAAACGACCATTCAGAACCTGTACCACATGTGGCCCATATATATACAGCCACCAAAACTAGATAAGGTTAATGAAGCTAAGAAGTGCATGCTGACAGGAACTGGATATACATGTTTCCTAAAAGACACAGCCAGAGCATGCAAATACAGATGTGAATGCTAGCAGCAAACCATTGAACTGAGAATGGGACCCCCGTTGGAGGAATTAGAGAAGGGATTGAAAGAACTGAAGGGGCTTGCAACCCCATAAGAACAACAATGCCAACCAACCAGAGTTCCCAGGGACTAAATCACTCCCCAAAGACTACACATGGACAGACCCATGGCTCCAACTTCATATATGTAGTAGAGGATAGCCTTGTAGGGCACCAATGGGAACAGAAGCCCTTCATCCTGCCAAGTTTGGACATTTAGTGTAAGGGAATGTCGGGGGAGGGGTGGATGGAGAGGGGAACACCCTTATAGGAGAAGAGGAGGGAGAGGGGATAGGGAGCTTATGGACAGGAAACCGGGAAAGGGAATAACATTTGAAATGTAAATAAAAATATCCAATTAAAAAAAAGGAAATATCATTTCTAGAAACAAGGTTGACAACAAGCTTTTCGATGTGTTTAAAAAACAAGAAGGGGCAGGAAAATAGCTGAGGGTCATGGGGAATACAGTGTCCTAGAAGTCAGGGCTTCTAAGCTTGAGTTCTTCATCTGTAGCTGTGGGGGCAGCATAGGCAATGAAAATGAAAACAAAGAATAGTAGATATCTCAGGGAATTAGAAATTACACATTTTCCTCCAAAGCATTCTAAACAAAAACTATTTTAGAAGTTTGTTCTGACCAATGAAACTATCTAACTAAACTATCTTCACCTTGGACTTTCCACAGAAATAATAATAATAATGAAAAGTTAATTTCTTTCTTATAGGCTTAGTGTGGGGAAATCATGCTATAACTTTCAGAGAATTGTCCCATGCCTATAGACAGCTCACAACACGGAATCTCAGGCAGGATTTTTCTATATGTGTTCAAGGCAAATTTTCTATTACTTTGAGAACTCTCAAATTTTTCTCAAGGTCCTAAATTAATCATATGGTCTTTCACATATTCCCATATAGAGTTCTAAAGGATACTATTTATGAGAGGTCTTTGAGGAATGATTTCATCACATGGGGTATTACCCACACCAGACCATCCACAGACTCGAATCAAATATATTAGAGAAAAATACATCTGCCCTGATCTTTCATTTCACATTCATTTACTTTCCTTTAGTATTCGGTATAAAAAGCAGAATTACAACTATTTAGTTAAAATTTACACTAAATTAAGTATCCTTTATAGTCTAGTGATGATGTCACCCATAACATACACTGTATTATTTTATAAAGGAAATTAGTACATATGAACACTTTGAAATCTAAAAGGGACTTTGGAATCAAATCTCCAGAGATATTGATGGATGATTTTGCCTTTGACTTTTTCCCAGTTAATATATAATAAAAGGAATCCTGAAGATAAATTTTGTTTGTAGATAAAAATAGTAGAAACAAAATCTGCTCACTCATTCCTATTACTGTGAAGGTTTTAGCAATCATAATATTTTTCTTACTTTTTAAAATTTTATTTTTCTTGGATATTTTATGTATTTACATTTCAAATGTTATCCGTTTTCCCCCTCCCCCAAAAGCAGGAACTCTTACCCTGCTACTATGGGAATGCTCCCATTTCCACCTACCCACTCCAACCTCACTGCCCTGGCATTACCCTACATTGGAGAAATGAGCCTTCACAGGACCAAGGGCTTTTTTTCCTCCCATTGATGCTGGACAATGTCATCCTCTGCTACATATGTGGCTGGTGTCATGGGTCCCTCCATGTTTACTCATTGGTTGGTAATTTAGTCCCTGGGAGCTCTGGTGGGGTCTGGTTGGTGGATATTGTTGTTCTTCCTATGGTGTTGCAAACCCCTTCAGCCCCTTCAGTCTTTTCTCTAACTCCTCCAGTGGGGATCCCATGCTCAATCTGATGGTTAGCTGAAAGCATCCTCATCTGTATCCATAGGGCTCTGGCAGAGCCTCTCAGGAGAGACCCATATCTGGCTCCTGTCAGCAACTACTTCTTGGCATCAGCAATAGTGACTGAGTTTGGTGGCTGCATATTGGATGGCTCTGGATGACCTTTTCTTCAGTTCCTGCTCCACTCTTTGTCCCTGTATTTCCGCATGTGAGTATTTTGTTCTCCCTTCTAAGAAGGAATGAAGCATCCACAGTTTGGTCTTCCTTCTTCTCGGCCCATATGATCTGTGAATTTTTTCTTAGATATTCCATGCTTTTGCACAATATCCACTTATCAGTGAGTACATACCATGTGTGTTTGTTTGTGACTTGGTTACCTCACTCAGGATGATATTTTCTCATTCCACCCATTTGCCTAAGAATTTCATGTAGTCATTGTTTTTAATAGCTGAGTAGTGATCCATTGTGTAAATATACCACATTTTCTGTATCCATTCCTCTTGAACAATATCTAGGTTATTTCCAGCTTTTGGCTATTATAAATAAGCATGCTATGACTATAGTGGAGAATGTGTCCTTGTTATATGTTGGAGTATTTTTTGGGTGTATGCCCAGTATTGGTATAGGTAGGTCCTCAGGTAGTACTATGTCCAATTTTCTGTGAAACTGTCAGACTGATTTCCAGAGTGGTTGTACCAGCTTGCAGTTGATTAACTTACACCCTGACAGCAGTTTCACCTCCCTCTTCTTCTCCCAACCCTCCCTCCTGCATTGTTTTTTTCATTGCAAAAATATTATCATTTACTCATTCCATAGTATATACCACCCTGTCCATCCGTCAGCTAGAAGGTACGGTTATTTAGGATAAATTGTTGACTGTGCCTTGTTCAACTTCTAAAGCAATAAAAATGTAATTTTAAATACTTAGGATATGAAGAAGGTTGTGGGGTCACTGCTGTTTAGAATATGACATCTTATCCTGTCTGTTTAAAAAATCATTGTACTTTGGGCCAGATGATCACTACCAGGACTTCAGACATTTTTAACAGAATATTTCATTTATGTGCCATTGTGTGCAGTTCTTTGAGTTGATCATCTTAAGGAAAATAGAACAAAATTGGCTATGTACCTAACATGTTCTGTGTCTGTTTTTGGCTCTTTACTTCCACAAAATTTCTGGGTGAGTTTGTTTTATTTCAAAGTCTGTGATTATAGGCTTCTCGCCTCAGCTCTCTCACCCATTTTTGTTATTAAAATTATCACTGAATTTTATAATCCCACTCACAGATGTCTTTTAAAACAAGAAAAGAATATAAAAAAGAGGATTATGAGGCGACTTGGGGATGTCCCTAGTAGTTTGACACATTTCAGAAACTGATATGAGTGTGTAAAGAGAATTTATAAAATGTACCATATATTTAATTGAAAAATTAAGTGGAGACAATGATTTTGCTTTTGAAAACATAATTTTCTTTAAGTTATTAATTCCTTTTCAGGCTACCTTCTATTTCTGTTACATGGAAGTCAGTTGAAAATTCAGTCACATAAAAGCAGAAAAATAGGTTATATAAGCAGTTTGTCTGCCCAAAACAATTACATAAACAAACAGGAATTTAAATAAAATTCTGAGAGGAAAAATGTATCATACCTTATGTAAAATGAGTTTAGAAACTTTTAATGTTTTTACTCACAACAGGAAAAAAATAGTCTAATACTATCTGATGTGAGTGTGTGGGAGATTTGGGGGTTTATGTATTTTTACATGTGGCCTTGAGGTAAACCTGCCATGGTCATATAGTAGAAGGCCTAGAATAAAACTTACATAACCTTCTGTATCACTGATCAAGCTAGCCTAGAACTTATACAATGTTTCTCAACCCTTTTAACATCTACACTATCAGATGCCCTGCTCTCCTGTGGTAAAGGACAGCTTAAGGAGCTATCCAGCAACCTTCTCACATGTAAATTACCTTGAAGCTGCTTGGTTCTTTCAACTAGTTTTCCAACTATAGATATTTAATACTATATCAACACAGTTTTGGTTTCTACCAGGCTTTAAACTGTATATGATGAGTTGTATAAGTGAGTCTTTTCATGGGTTAGTTAGTATCTATGCAGTTCAAGTGATTAAATTTGGCATTACACATTTTTTGTGTTTTTTTTTCTTATCAAAATTTCACAATTGACATAAATCCTAATATTAACATGTATATCTATTTGCCAGAAAACATTTTACATCAGTATTATATTGAATTATTTCCAAGTACTTTGTTCCTCCTTTAGAATGTCAATAAATGGACAATCACATAAAGCCTTCTTTTCTATTGGTCATGATGCTTCTTCAGTGAACATCACATATGTCATGGGAAAAACCTGGAAGAAATATTTAAGCATGTCAATCTGATTTCATTTTGATTAATACTAGATGAGTATGAAAAGCATGATAATAATTGACAACCAGATACTTCAACTGGTATTACCTTAAACTGCTGAGAGACATAAGAAAAATTAGGCACCACAGATAACATGTTATACAGGGATATTCAAGTTAATTTTATTCTTATGGCGAGCATACAATTTATCAACTATACCAAGACCCTTGGAAACTCATAAGGAAATATTAAAGATTACTACATGAGTTATCCAGAAACTTCCAAAAGCACAAGGAGGGAAATGTCCTTGTAACAGATTTTGTATTTCCAAATACCCAAATCAGAAAAAGAAAAGATATAGAGAATGAGCATCAAATGTGAGAAGTAAAAGAATTTTAAAAACTTTGGCCTACAATTCTCAAATCTTTATACAAAGCATCATCCTAATACCTGCATGAAATTAAATAAGATCATGCTTTGATTGCAAGTCTGTTGGTGCAATATAACACATTAGCCAAAAACGCACAGAATACCAAGGATACAATCCACAGAACCCAAGAAGGTTAACAATCTGAAGGGCCCAATGAGGGTAGGAGAAGAAAGCAATCACAAAGAGAAGGGGGAAGCAGTGAGGTACCACAGTAGTAAAGAGGACAGGGAGGAAAAGAGAAGAACATGATCAGGTATTAGGTAGGAGGAACAAAACTGAAGCCCTGAGGGTTACCAGAAAGAATGGAAACAGGCAACATGGGGAGGTGGGAGGTACACAAGAGACCTGGGAAGCAAGAAACTCTCACGACTAAAAGGGAGAGAACCTTAGATGAAATGCCCTACAGTGGATAGAGGCATGTCCTCCAGTAGAAAGACAGGCACACTGGAGGGAAGGGGTTGATATCCCACAGTCAAAAACTCTGACCCAGAAATTGTCCCTGCCTGAAAGAACTCCAGAAAAAATGGAGAAGAGCCTGAGAGAACAGAGGTCCAGCTACAGGCCCAAAGTGGGATCCAGCTCAAGGGGAGGCCTCAAGCCCTGACACTATTACTGATGCTATGGTATGCTCACAAACAGGGTTCTATCATCACTGCCAATAAAAGACCCAACAAGCAGCTGAAAGAGTGAGGAGCAGATATTTACAACCAACCAATGGACAGAAGCTGGTGACTCCTGTGGTCGAATCAGGGAAAAGATGGAAGATGCTGAGGAGGAGGGCAACCCTATAAGAAGACCAGCATCTCAAATAAGCTAGACCCTGAGACCTCTCAGACACTGAGCCACCAACCAGGCTCCATACACCAGCTGATATGAAGCCCCTCACACATATAAAGCAGAGGACTGAGGGGTCTTGGCTCAGTCAGTGAAGATGCACCTAATCCTCAAGAGACTTGAGGCCCCAGGGAGTGGTGAGATCTGGTGCGCTGGGGATGGGGGTGGGGTATCCTAGTGGAGACTAGATGAAGGGAGGTCTGGATGTGGAAATGTCAGAGGGTGGGCCAGGAGGGCGATAAAATCTGGACTGTAAAAAATAGATAAAAATGGCAGAAAACAGAAAAATTCCCAGAAGAAAGCTCTAGCATCGAAAATAGTACCTCACGTGGACCCTACATACATTACTGATTTGGAATCATAGCATATGTAGTGATAAAGAGGAATATACAATAAATAGGAGGCATAGGTTTTCTCTGTATCTAGAAATAATGTGAAAATAATCATTAATCATTTTTCTGTCTATGATGCAGTTTACTTGACTTTTTCCCAAGAGCTGTTTAATCTGATGATAAGAGGGCCTTTTCTTTTGTCAAAATTGCTTTTCTTAGCTTCTCTTTGTAAGAATTTAAGAATGAGTAAAATCTCCAGGGTAGATGTTGGCGTGTAGCTGTTTTGCTATGAATTGGGATGATTTTAAACTGTACTTATGCAACACATTTTTCTGATATTTTAGGTCAAGGAGAAGTTGAGATTTATTAGTGAAACTTTTAGGAAATGTCTAGCTACAAAAGAAATCTGTGCCCTTTAAAATACTTAGAAACACTCTGCTTGACTATAAAAGACATTTAACTCTATAATGAAAATTGCAAAGGAAGAGAACATCTGATTTAATCAGAATTGTAGCAACTAAAATAGATACAGAGACACTAAGCCAGAAAATCTAGAGGATGTCTGTTGACTCAAGATCCTAATTTACATTCAAATTGACTTCCTTAGTTTTGAGTTTGCCTTATCACTGTGCTTTACTGAAATGTTTCTTAGACCCATTGTGCAGATGGCTGGACCTAAAGCATTGTCAGAATTAACAGTAGTTAGGCCATCATAATACAAATCACTAGTAAGGCATTAAAAGAATGCTTTTCATTATAGCAAAATATAAAATTATCCCCTCAGGCAAGAGGTGGTGATGGAGACCTTTGACTAGGGAACAGAATCTGGAGATGGCAGATGCTGGTGCAAGGATTGCAATTTCTAATCTGTGGTCTAAAATGTGAACTTAGACTTTGTGACTAAGAATTGGGCACTAGTTTCAACATCATTACAGTATATAAGGAGTTATTCCAAGGCTCTCATAGAACAGGAGGCTTTTCCCAATGAACAAGAACGTCAGGCTAGATTAATGAAACAAGAGGCTTGTAACTGCTTTGAACAGAACAGACATTCAATACATAGCAACTGGAACAATAATGTCTCACTGACACCTTATAATTCATTATCATATCTGAGTTTCTAATATGTTTTTTAGCATATGCATCAATAAAATGGCACCATCAAGAATTAACTGGTCTGAACTAATAAAGAATTTATTCTCAACACCTCAAGAAAAATGGACAGAAAGTAGAAATATAATAAAGCACTTAAGTGAATATACCCATGACTTTAAAGGAAAACCAAATTTGTTTATACTTGTGATTTTGTTTTCCCACATATTACATGTTTGTTGCCGGGCTAAGACAGCACATGTAAACTGCATATTACATGGTCCCATGATGAGAGCAGAGTTAAAACCCAGGTGATTTAGATTCCTAAAATTAACTAAGATAGTAGTAAGGAGGTTTGGTATCCTCTTGGGACTCTGGGTGATAAAAAAAATCTGTATTATTAATTAAATTCAGACCTTCCATGTTATATTTGAGGAGTTCTAATATCTAGAATATGAAAAGGGGGACCCTATTTAGCGATGTGGCCATAAAAATATCAGTAAGTTAAAATGTGGTTATTAGGATGGGCCCAAAGCCTGTATGCATAGTGCCCTTATTAAAAAGAAATATAAGCAATATACACACATTGAGCAAAGATGAGATGAAGATATGGAAAGTGGTATAGAAGCAATGATTATATAATCGAAGAATGGCCTAAATGAAGAATTTTACATCACAGCCATCAGAAACCAACCCCCCCTCGAAAAAAGAAACAAACAAGCTTACATCTTGATTTTGTACTTCTAGCCATGATAATTATGAGATGATAAATTTCTCTTGTTTAAACTATCCAGGCCTTGGTATTTCACTACAGTTATAAGAGCAACAAATGGAATTGATAATAATTATGTATTAAATAAAACAACAAATTCATAGCCTAGAATTTAAAATTAGTTAGAAATGAAATGCAAGACAAGGGAACGATGTGGGAAAACCAATAGTACACAAATAAAGACAAAGTACTTTTAAAGAACTTGAATGTACCCACTCCCTGCTCCCAAACCCCGTGGGAGAGAGAGCTGATTGCCCAGGAGTGTAGGCAATCCTGAGACTGCAGGGCAGGGGAGACGTCCACTTCTGCCCACCTTTGCCCACATCCCTTGACCAAGAGAAACTGTATAGTGCATCTGGGCACAGGAAGATAGGAGCAGTCAAGCTACAGTAACCAGGGGTCCAGACTGTGCCTGAATCTGAAGGGACCCTGTCAAACAGCTCCTTGCACCCAAATCACATGGGAGTGAGAGCAAGACCTTCAGAGGGGCAGACACGCCTGGAAAACCAGAGGAGACTACTCTTAGCCCACATTTCTGTCTTTAGAGGAAAACGCTAGTGATATCTGGTACCCCTGTGCACAGGGACCAAGGAGAAGGAGGGGCAGGCCATTCTGGTTCCCACCCATAGGGACAGCTGAAAGCCAGTGAACAGGAATGACTACATGCTTGAGAACAAACACTCTGTTCTCATAACTGCCTGAAAAGAAAACAGGAAAGCAGGTATACAGAACTCCTGACACACAGGCCTATAGGACAGTCAAGCCACTGTCAGAAATAGCAAAACAAGGTAACACCAGAGACAACTTGATGGCCAGAGGCAAGCTCAGGAACCCAAGCAACAGAAACCAAGACTACATGGCATCATCAGAGCACAATTCTCCCACCAAAGCAAACACTGAATATCCAAACACACCAGAAAAGCAAGATCTAGATTTAAAAATCACATTTTATCATGATGATGGAGAACATTAAGAAAGTCATAAATAGGGGTTGGGGATTTAGCTCAGTGGTAGAGCGCTTGCCTAGCAAGCGCAAGGCCCTGGGTTCGGTCCCCAGCTCCGGAAAAAAAAGGAAAGAAAAAAAAAAAGAAAGTCATAAATAACTCCCTTAAAGAAATACCAGGACAACACAAGAAAACAACTAGAAACCCTTAAAGAAGAAACACAAAAACCCCTTAAAGAACTACTGGAAAAAAAAAAAAACAGGAGAAAAAAAATTAACAAAACCATCCAGGAGTTAAACATGGAAATAGAAACAATAAAGAAAGCACAAAGGGAGACAACTATGGAGATAGAAAACCTAGGGAAGAGATCAGGAGTCACAGATGCGAGCATCACCAACAGAATACAAGAGATAGAAGAGAGAATGTCAGGAGCAGAAGATTCCATAGAAATTATTGACACAACTGTCACAAATGTAATACAGAAAAAGTTACTAGCCCAAAACATACAGGAATCCAGGACACAATGAGAAGATCAAACCTAAGGTCAATAGGTATAGACGAGAGTAAAGACTCCCAACTCAAAGGACCAGCAAATATCTTCAACAAATTCATAGAAGAAAAGTTCCATAACTTAAAGAAAGAGATGCCCATAAACATACAAGAAGCCTACAGAACTCCAAATAGATTCGACCAGAAAAGAAACTCCTCCCATCACATAATATTCAAAACACCAAATGCACAAAACAAAGAAAGAATATTAAAAGCATTAAGGGAAAAAGGTCAAGTAACATATCAAGGCTGACCTATCAGGATTACACCAGACTTCTCACCAGAGACTATGAAAGCCAGAACATCCTGGACAGATGTCATACATACCCTAAGAGAACATAAATGCCAGCCTAGGTTACTGAATCCAGGAAAACTCTCAATTAACATAGATGTAGAAACCAAGATATTCTATTCCATGATAAAACCAAATTTACACAATAACTTTCTGCAAATTCAGCCTTACAAAGCATAATAAATGGTAAAGCCCAACACAAGGAGGCAAGCTATACCCTAGAAAAAGCATGAAACTAATCGTTTTGCAACAAAACAAAGAGAAGACAAACATACAAACAAAATCTCACCTCCAAATACAAAGATGGGGAAGCAACAATCAATATTCCTTAATATCTCTCAACATCAATGGACTCAATTCCCCAATATAAAGACACAAATGAACAAACTAGATATATAATGAGATCCCAGCATTTGCTGCCTACAGAAAACACATCTCAGAGACAAAGACAGACACTGCCTCAGAGTAAAAGGCTGGAAATCAACTTTCCATGCAAATGATCTAAAGAAGCAAGCTGGAGTAACCATTCTAATATCAAACAAAATCAATTTTCAACCAAACTTCATCAAAAAAGATAAGGAAGGACACTTCATATTCATCAAAGAAAAATCCCTCAAGATGAACTCTCAATCTTAAAAATCTATGCTTCAAATACAAGGGCACCAGCACACATAAAAGAAACTTTACAAAGCTGAAACCACACACTGCACCTCACACAATAATAGTAGGAGATTTCAACACCGCACTCTCATTAATGGACAGATCATGGAAACAGAAATTAAACACAGACATAGACAGACTAATAGAAATTATGAAACAAATGGACTTAACATATACTTATAGAACATTCTATTCTAAAACAAAAGGATATACCGTCTTCTAACCACCTCATGGTACTTTCTCCAAAATTGACCATATAATTGGTCATAAAACAGGCCTCAATAGATACAGAAGGATAAAAATAATCCCATGCATTCTATCAGACCACCATGGGCTAAAGCTGGTCTTCAATAACAATAAAGAAAGAACATCCACATATACATGGCAGTTGAACAATGCTCTACTCAGTGATAACCTGGTCAAGGAAGAAATAAAGAAAGAAATTAAAGACTTCTTAGAATTTAATGAAAATGAAGGTACAATATACCCAAATTTGTGGGACACAATGAAAACTGTGCTAAGAGGAAAAGTCATAGCTCTGAGTGCCTGCAGAAAGAAATAGGAGAGAGCATATATCAGCAGCTTGAAAGCACACCTAAGAGCTCTAGAACAAAAAGTAGCAGATAGACCCAGGAGGAGGAGAAGTCAGGAAATAATCAGACTCAGGGCTGAAATCAACCAAGTAGAAACAAAAAGGACTATACAAAGAATCAACAGAATCTTTACCAATCCTACAACAGATAGAGGCCTTATATCCAAAATATACAAAGAACTCAAAAAGTTAGACCGCAGGGAGACAAATAACCCTATTAAAAAATGGGGTTCAGAGCTAAACAAAGAATTCACAGCTGAGGAATGCCGAATGGCTGAGAAACACCTAAAGAAATGTTCAACATCTTTAGTCATCAGGGAAATGCAAATCAAAACAACCCTGAGATTTCACCTCACACCAGTGAGAATGGCTAAGATCAAAAACTCAGGTGACAGCAAATGCTGGCAAGGATGCGGAGAAAGAGGAACACTTCTCCATTGTTGGTGGGGTTGCAGACTGGTACAACCATTCTGGAAATCAGTCTGGAGGTTCCTCAGAAAATTGGACATTGAACAGCCTGAGGATCCAGCTATACCTCTCTTGGGCATATACCCAAAAGATGCCCCAACATATAAAAGACACGTGCTCCACTATGTTCATCGCAGCCTTATTTATAATAGCCAGAAGCTGGAAAGAACCCAGATGCCCTTCAACAGAGGAATGGATACAGATAATATGGTACATCTACACAATGGAATATTACTCAGCTATCAAAAACAATGACTTTATGAAATTCTTAGGCAAATGGTTGGAACTGGAAAATATCATCCTGAGTGAGCTAACCCAATCACAGAAAGACATACATGGTATGCACTCATTGATAAGTGGCTATTAGCCCAAATGCTTGAATTACTCTAGATGCCTAGAACAAATGAAACTCAAGACGGATGATCAAAATGTGAATGCTTCACTCCTTCTTTAAAAGGGGAACAAGAATACCCTTGGCAGGGAAGAGAGAGGCAAGATTAAAACAGAGACTGAAGGGACACCCATTCAGAGCCTGCCCCACATGTGGCCCATATATATACAGCCACCCAATTAGACAAGATGGATGAAGCAAAGAAGTGCAGAAGTGTAGATCGCTCCTGAGAGATACAGCCAGAATACAGCAAATACAGAGGCGAATGCCAGCAGCAAACCACTGAACTGAGAATAGGACCCCCGTTGAAGGAATCAGAGAAAGAACTGGAAGAGCTCAAAGGGGCCCATATGAACAACAATGCCAAGCAACCAGAGCTTCCAGGGACTAAGCCACTACCTAAAGACTATACATGGACTGACCCTGGACTCTGACCTCATAGGTAGCAATGAATATCCTAGTAAGAGCACCAGTGGAAGGGGCCCTGGTCCTGCTAAGACTGAACCCCCATTGAACTAGACTGTTGGGGGAGGGCAATGGGGGGAGGGGGGAGGAACACCCATAAGGAAGGGGGGGGGAGGGATGTTTGCCCGAAACCAGGAAAGGGAATAACACTCTAAATGTATATAAGAAATATTCAAGTTAATAAAAAAAAGAATCAACAGAATCAAAATCTGGATCTTGAGAAAATCAACAAGATGGATAAAACCCTTAGCCAAACTAACAGGACTAGAGGACACAGAGAGTGTGTCCAAATTAACAAAATAAGAAATGAAACGGGCGACATAACAACAGACTCAGAGGAAATTCGAAAAAAATCATCAGATCCTACTACAAAATCCTATATTCAACAAAACTTGAAAATCTGGAGGAAATGGACAATTTCCTAGACAGATATCAGGTATGGAAGTTACATAAGGAACAGATAAACCATTTAAACAACTCCATAACTCCTAAAGAAATAGAAGTAGTCATTAAAAGTCTCCAAACCAAAAAGAGCCCAGGTCCAGATGGGTTCAGTGCAGAATTCTATTAGACCTTCATAGAAGACCTCATACTAATACTATCAAAACTATTCCACAAAATTGAAACAGATGGAGTGCTACTGAATTCCTTCTATGAAACCACAATTACTCTTATACCTAAACCACACAAAGACCCAACAAAGAAAGAGAACTTCAGACCAATTTCCCTTATGAATATCGACGCTAAAATACTCAATACAATTCTGGCAAACCGAATCCAAGAGCACATCAAAACAATCATCCACCATGATCAAGTAGGCTTCATCCCAGGCATGCAGGGATATATATACGGAAATATATATCCCAGGCATGCAGGGATATACGGAAAACCATCAACTTGATCCATTACATAAACAAACTGAAAGAACAAAACCACATGATCATTTCATTAGATGCTGAGAAAGCATTTGACAAAATTCAACACCCCTTCATGATAAAAGTCTTGGAAAGAACAGGAATTCAAGGCCCATACTTAAGCACAGTAAAAGCCATATACAGGAAACCAGTAGCTAACATTAAACTAAATGGAGAGAAACTTGAAGGAATCCCATTAAAATCAGAGACTAGACAAGGCTGCCCACTCTCTCCCTACTTATTCAATATAGTTCTTGAAGTCCTAGCCAGAACAATCAGACACTGAAAGGAGATCAAAGGGATACAGACTGGAAAGAAAGAAGTCAAAATATCGTTATTTGTGGATGATATGATAGTATATTTAAGTGATCCCAAAAGTTCCACCAGATTAATCTATATTAGGGGACTAGTAACCTACACAACAGTACAAACAGATTAGGCAAATAAAACACAATTCATAGAATATAAAACAACACATGTAAAATACTTTTGAAAACAATAAAGGTATAATCTTTAACACTAATAGAGAGATGCAAAATATTTAACTTTCTTGCTAATGAAAATTTCTGGCTGCACTAAAAGTTATTTCATTTATTTGTAATATATAGTACAGAAATGATGAGTATTAAACTGTTGAAATATATGCAATGCTAATATTGCTATAGCAATGTTCTCTGGCTATTATTTCCTTACCAAATTTCACCTACAGTTCATTATGATTATTGTCTGTCTGAAACGTAGTTCAAAGTATCACTGCTGCAAACTTAGAGATTTGAGAAACATTTTCTCTTTAGGTAGATCTATTTCCAATTCTCTGAGGCACCTCCAGATTGATTTCCAGAGGGTTTATATCAGTTTGCAACCTCACCAGCAATGGAGGACTGTTCATCTTTGTCCCCATCCTTGCCAACATGTTCTATAACCTGAGTTTTTGATCTTAGCCATACTGATTGGTGTAAGGTAGTATATCTCAGCATCATTTTGATATGCATTTCCCTGACGACTAATGACTTTGAAATTTTCTTTAAGTGCTTCTTGGCTGGCCATTCGATGTTCCTCTGCTGTGAATTTTCTGTTTAACTCTATACCCCATTTTAAATTGTGTTGTTTGGTATTTTGGAGGTTACCTTCTTTTTTTTTTTTTTTTGAGCTGGGGACCCGAACCAGGGCCTTGCGCTTCCTTTGCAAGCGCTCTGCCACTGAGCCAAATCCCCAACCCCTGGAGGTTAGCTTCTTAAGTTTGTTATATATTTCGGATATTAGTCCTCTATCACATGTGGTGTTAATGAAGAGTTTTTCTCAATCTGTAGGTTGCCGATTTGTCCTATTGACTATGTTCTTTGCCTTACAAAAGCTTTTCAATTTCATGGGATCCTATTTATCAATTCTTGATCTTAGAGCCTGAACTACTGGGTTCCTTTTAGGATATTCGCCACCCTCTGTGTCAATGAATTTGAAGCTCATTCCCACCTTTTCTTTTATTCGATTCAGTGTATCTGGTTTTATTTTGATGTTCTTGATCCACTTGAACTTGAGTGTTGTGAAAGGTAATTTATTAAAGATCTATTTTCACCTTTCTACAAACTACCAGTTAGATCACCACCATTTATTAAAGATACTTGCTTTTTTTCCATTGTATATTTTTTGGCTTCTTTCTTAAAGATCAATGCCCCATCATGCCACAGGGGCACATGTTCTACTATGTTCATAGAGGCCTTCTTTGTGACACCCAGAAGCTAGAGACAACTCAGATATCACAAAATGGAAGGATGGATACAGAAAATTTGGATCATTTACACAGTAGAATACTATTCAGCTATTAAGAACAAGGGCATCATGAATTTTGCAGGCAAATGTATGGAATTAGAAAATAACATCCTGAGTGAGCTAATTCAGACCCAAGGGACATGCATGGTATGTACTCACAAATAAGGGGATATTAGCCAAAAAGTACAGAATACTTAGGATACAATCCACAAAACTCAAGAAGGTTAACAAGCAGAAGCACCCAAGTGAGGATGCTTCATTGCCACTTGGGAGGGAAAAAATCCTGGGAGACAGAGGAGGGAGTGAGGGATCTGGTAGGAAAAGGAAAGGGGAAGGAAAGAGCAAAAGATAATCAGTACAGGAGTGGGGGGGGCAGATTGAAGCACTGATGGCCAGTACAATAAATGGAAACAGGCAAACTCAGGAGGTAGGATGTGTGGGGGGGCCCTCTAGAATGTACCAGACACCCAGTAAATGAGAAACTGAATTCAGGCTTAAAGGGAAGGAACTTAGATGAAATGTCCAACAGTGTGGAGAAGGAACTTGTAGAGTTCACTTCAAGTAGAAAGACAGGGCATCAAGTGGAGGGATGGAGTTGCCATCCCACAGTCAAAAACTCCGAAGCAGAACTGTTTCTGTCTAAAAGAGCTGCTACAAAAATGGAGAGGAGACTGAGGGGAAGTAGTCTTGTTACCAGCCCACCTGGGGATCCATCTCAAGCAGAGGCTCCAAGTCCTGACACTATTATTGATGCTATGGTGTGCTTATAGACAGGAGCCTATCTTGTCTGGTCTCTGAGAGACCCAGTAAGTAGCTGACTGAGGCAAATGTAAATATTTATACACAAACGTTGGACTGAAGTCGGGGAGCCCTTTTGTTGAATAAGGGAAAGATTGTAAGAAGCTGAGGAGGAGAGCCCATAGGAAGCCCAGCAGTCTCAATTGATTAAGTCCTCTGAGATCGCTCAGACAGTAAACCACCAATCAAGCAGTATACACTATCTAGTCCAAGGCCTCAGACATATATACAGGAGAGGTCTGTCTGGTCTAGCCTCGGTGGGAGAAAAGGTGCCTAACTCTCTAGAGACTTGAGACCCCAAGGAGTAGAGTGGCCTTGCAGGTGGAGGGAAGGGGCATTCTCTTGGAGTCAGGGAGTGGGGTGAGGTGGGATTGGAGGGTGGGGAGGAGGAATGGGATGAGGAAATGTGGGAGGACAAACCTGGAGGGGGGCAATGATTAAACTGTAAAGAAATAAAATAAAATAGAAAAATGAAACACATTTTCTCCAAATTTGATAGATCTGTAGAAATTGCCAATAAGGATATACAATTATGAGGATTAAGACAAACAAGCTTGCTTTTATTTGGTATGTCCACAATTTGATATAACAGTAAAAAACTTTAGTTTATACTATCTTTGATAAAAGTTAAACATTGATGATCTCAACATTTTAATTACACATGCTAGAGTACAATGAACATGTTAACAAATAATAAAGAATTAAGATATATCAAAAACTTTTATGTTTATTCTGAACAATATAGTTAAAAGTAAAACAATAACAGAATGAGGGCCAAACCTCATGCATTTAGATTCTATGTAAACTATCAATTATTCAATAAATAAATTATAAAGAAAATATACACAGGAAAAGGTGTGGCACACAGTAAAAACAATGTGAGTCAAATCACATACTTTTTATTGTAGTTATTTTAGACAAATGGTTAAGGCTTAAAATTTTATATTTTCAACAGAAATTGAAAAAAAATTTAAGATAGCTGGAAACAACCTAGATGTCACAGAACAGAATAAAGGATATAGAAATGTGATTCATTTACAAAATATTACTCAGTTATTAACAGTGCAGACATCCTGAATTTTGCAGGCAAATGAATGGAACTAGAAAATATCATCCTGAGGGAGGTAACTCAGAACCAAAAGCACAAGTATGGTATGTGCTCACCTGTAAAAGGATATTAGGGGGAAGGTACAGAATACCCAGGATACAGTCCATAGACCTTAAAAGGTTAATAAACTGAAGGGAACAAGTAGGGATGCCTCAATCCCACTTGGGAGGGAAAAGAAAGCAAACACAGGAGTGGGGAGGGAGAAGTGGACTTTGGTGGGAAAGGGGAAAAGGAGAGGAAGAGAAGGTGATCAGGTAATAGGATAAATGAAAGGACTGAAACCCTGAGGGCCAGCAGAAAAAAATGGAAAGAGGCAACCTTGGGAGATAGGAAATGGGGGGACCCTCCAGAATGTACTAGAGACCTGGGAGGTGTGAGAATCTCATGACTGAAAGGCTTTAGATGAAATTCCCAACAGTAGGGAGAGGGAACATTTAGAGCTTACCTCCAGCAAAAGCACAGGGCATCAAGTGAGGGATGGGGTTGTTATCACACAGTCAAAGTTCTGATCCATAATTCTTCCTGTCTGGAAGAATTGAAGGGATGAAAATGGAGAAGAGCCTGAGGAAAAGAAGGTCCAGCTACAGGCACACAGAGGGATCCACCTCTTGAGAGGTCCCAAGGCATGACACCATTACTGTGGGGCACTCACAAAAAAGGATCTATCATGACTGCCCTCCAAAAGACCCAACATGCAGCTCAAAGAGTCAGATGCAAATATGTACATCCAACCAATGGACAGAGGCTGGTGAGCCCTGCAGTTGAATTAGGGGAAAGCTGGAGGAAACTGAGGAGGAGAGCAAATTTGTTGGAGGACCAGTATTCTCAATTAAAGTGGACTTCCTAGATCTCATAAGCACTGGAACACCAACAAGGCAGCATACACCAGTATGCTCTATACTCTCTCCCCCACTGAAGGTCATAACATTTAAGGTCCCTCCTTTTGAGTCCTGAAATTCTCTCACCTCCCAGGTCTCTGGTACATTCCGGAGGATCCCCCTATCTCCTACCTCTTGAGGTTGACTGTTTCCATTCTTTCTGTTCATCAGGGCTTCAGTCCTGCTCTTCCCCAATATCTGATCCTCTTTCCCTTCCTGTCCCATTGCCAGCCATGTCCCTCCCTCCCTCCCCTCCCTGCTACACAGTAATTGCTTTCTTCTTCCTCCCAAGTGGGATTGAGACATCCTCACTTGGGCCCTTCAGTTTGTTAACGTTCTTGAGTTCTGTGGATTGTATTTGGGTAGTCTATATATTTTCTTTTCTTTCTTTAATTTTTGGCTATTATCCACTTATTAGTGAATACATAAAATGCAGGTACTTTTGATTCTGAGTTACCTCACTAGGAAAAAATTTTTCTAGATCCACCCATTTGCCTGCAAACTCATGCTTACAAACAGAGGCCTACCATGACTGCCCTCTGAAAGGCCCAACATACAGCTGCTTAAAAACTCAGGTGCAGCCTTTTTACACCCAACCAATGGACAAAGCTGTTGACCCATGTGGTTGAGTGAGTTAAAACTGGGAAGAAGCTGAAGAGGAGGGCCACCATGTAGGAGCACCAGCAGTCTCAATTAACCTGGATCCCCTAGATCTCACAGACACTGGATCACCAACCAGGAAGCATATACTAGCAAATATGAGGCCTCCAGCACATACACAGCAGAGGACTTTGAGATCTGGGTTTAGTCAGAGAAGATGCACCTAACCCTCAAGAGACTGGAGGCCCTACATTGACCCTTACCTTTCACATGGACCTGATATGTCAAAATCCAAACAACTTGATTCCAAACCCAGAGTTGTAATCAAATCAAAATGGATGTCTGCACAGACAGGACACATCGCTCTGGTTGGCCCCATTCCATGAGATGGCAAGCCTCAGTAAATGCTAGGATTTGTATTAAGAAAGCTCTGAGCATATCACTATAATGTTTGGTCACAAAAGCTACTATGGGGCTGGCTCTCCATATGCAAATGGCTTTTCAAATGAGCTTGTTCACCCACAGCAACCTAGGACATTTTGTTCCTGTAGCCATTTTCCCATCTTAGAGCTGCCTCTCTGAAAG
Organism: Rattus rattus; assembly: GCF_011064425.1. NCBI lineage: Eukaryota > Metazoa > Chordata > Mammalia > Rodentia > Muridae > Rattus > Rattus rattus. The sequence goes on from NC_046172.1 coordinate 84,146,482, forward strand.
CCAGCTTCCCCAAGGCTAGACCTGAATCAAACCACTCACTACCATAGCACAGCATCCAACATTAGTCTGAAAATACAACAACACAGGGCCAGAAAACCAATTGAATGATGTTTTATGGTTTTAAACTGTGCATGCCCTATCCCAAGAAGTTTCTCTTCCGGCCTGACATTGGTAGCAGTAGGCCTCCAGCTCCAGAAGGTACTTGGCCCACATAAGAGCAGCTTTCTGTTCATAGGGAATTTTGTCATCATTGGCAGACATGGACCACATCTTTCAGCAACATTGGTCATCTCCACCACTGTCAAGTTTGGGTTCTGTTCCTTTAGTTGGGCAAAGAGCTCCAGAGAGAAGAGCAGGAATGAGGATGTCAGCTTTCCACGTGTCTTTGCATCCCTCCTTCTCTTCCTTCTTTTTCCTGTGTAATTACTCATTTCATCCTTGTACCAATCTTTATTGAGTTTGGCTAGGGCTTCATAATTTGCCTTTTTGTGCTTTGAGATGTATCTCCATTTTTCCGAAAACTTTTTAGAAAATTCTGTAATGTCCTGGTAGGTGTTTGGCTGTTTCTCCATTTGTTTTCTGAAATTCAGCATAAAATGGATGTAAGAAGAGACATTCACATTAGGCCTTACTTGGACTCCTTTTCCCAGGTTTATAAAAGCATGAATACCTTTGCTGGATCCTGCTGATTTGGATAGCAGAGATTTCTGTCTCTTTACCCCAGGAAAAATATAGAAAGTGCCCTATATATGGTGAAATTTTCTCTCTGTGTGTGCCTCATCCAGGGCCCAGAATTTTCAGTGCTGCTGGGCATTGTTGGGACAAAGAAGGCAAATTGTGATGTCATGACTGAGCTGACCAATGGCAGCCAAGATAAGTCATTTACAAGTAGGCCCTCTTTTTTGTAAAGATTTATTTATTTATTTATTTATTTATTTATTTATTTTATATAAATACACTGTAGCAGTCTTCAGACACAGCAGAAGAGGGTACTACTAGGAACTATAAAGACTTATATGAAACTTATTAGAGTTGCTATTACTGTAGGACAGGACCCTACCACTGAACTATATATACTCTACACCTATGGATCTTCATTTTGTCTGAATACTTTCCAGAGAATTCTGCACAGTCCTGGTAGGTGTTTGGCTCTCAGTCCTTATTTGTTTTCTGAAATTCCCAAAAATGCATGTAAGAAGAGACATTCACCTTGGGCCTCATTTGGACTTCTTTTCCCAGGTTTATAAAAGCATGAATACCTTTACTGGATCCTGCTGATTTGGATAGCAGAGACTTCTGTCTCCTCACCCCCGGAACAATCTAGAAATTGCCCTACTTATGGTGAAATTTTCTCTCTGTGTTCCACAAGCCAGGGTCCAGAATTTCAGTGCTGGTGGGCATTGTTGGGACAAAGAAGGCAAATTGTGATGTCATGACTGAGCTGACCAATGGCAGCCAAGATAAGTCATTTACAATTAGGCCCTCTTTTTTGTAAAGATTTATTTATTTATTATATATAAATACACTGTAGCTGTCTTCAGACACAGCAGAAGAGGGTATCAGATCTCATTATAGAGGGTTATAAGCCACAATATAGTGACAGGGATTTGAAATGAGGACATCTAGAATAGCAGTCAGTGCTCTAAACCAGTGAGCCAATTCTCCAGACCACAGGTAGGCCCCCTTAATGGATGGTTTCTCCAGACACTTTCTCTTTTGACTACTAGGAACTATAAAGACTTATATGAAACTTATTAGAGTTGCTACTGGCCCTGGAAATCTGGCCATGTCTGGTCTTAGTGGGAGAGGTTGTGCTAAACCCTTTAGAGACTTGATGCCACAAGGAAGGGAGATATATGGGGATATAGAGCTGCTTTTCAAATGAAGGGGAGTGAAGGAGGATGAACTCTGGAAGGGGAACTGGGGGCAAACAACGAAAGCATATAATGATAAAAAAATCATAGCCCCTGTGCTGGCTTGGTAATTCATAGAAATGACTAGGCAGAATTGTTTATATTTCATGTATGTTTTCCTGTATATCTCCCCTTTCCTTCATGGTTTTTTCGTAGAAAGATTTGTATGTTTGTTGTGTAGTTTTAAGTACTGGAGATGGAAAACCAGGCCCTTTCACGCATGGTAGGAAAGGACCCTACCACTGAACTATATCTCTAACCTTCATTAGAGTGGTTCAGAAATGCACAGGGTGGGAGGTTTGGAGGCAGAAGGAACCAAATAGGCAGTTTTCAGCACACACACACAGACACAGACACACACACACACCCACAAACACAAACACACACACACACACACACACACACACCTTGGCCCATATGTACTGACTCTACTTGTGCTCTGAGCCTTTGAATGATCAATCAAACCTTCCAAGTATTCTATACTTTCTGTCCCATGATGTGTTTCCTTAGTACATATTAAGGACATCTTTCTCTCTCAACCATTAAATTCAAACTTCAACAAGAGATATGAAGCAACTAATTTACTCTACAGAGAATGTTTTCACCAATGCCTATGATATTTGCTGTCAAATCCCAGGCACAAATACCCACCCCTCCACAATGTGATGGGGTTAGTATCCCACAGTCAAAAATTATGGACCACAATTGTTGCTCTTTGAAAGATCTGCAGGGACAAAAAATGGAGAAAAGCCTGAGGAAAGCGAAGGAGAGAGTCAGTCCCAAAATGGGATCTAACTCAAAGGAAAGTCCCAAGACTTGACACCATTACTGAGGCTATGGGGCATTCACAAAAAGGATCTATCATGATGCCTTCCAAATGTCCCATCAAGCAGCTGAAAGAGTCGTCCAACCAACTGATCTACCAATTGGTAGATTGCTGTTATTGAATAAGGGAAAAGTTGGAGGAAGCTAAGGAAGAGGGCAACCCTGTAGGACGACCAATATTCTCAATTAACCTGGACCACTGCAATCTCTCAAACACTGGAACAAAAGCCAGGCAGCACACACCAGGTAGGTTCTACAGTACTCTCTCCCCAATGATGGGCATGTCATCTAAGGTCCCTCCCTTTGCATACTGAAAGTCTCTCACCCCCCAGGTCTCTGGTACATTCTCAGGGACCCCCATCTCCTACCTCTTGAGCTTGACTGTTTCCATTCTTTCTGCTGTCCCCCAAGGCTTTAGTCCTGCTCTCTCCCAATACCTGATCCTCTTCTCATTTCTGTCCCCTTGCAAGCCATGTCCCTCCAACTCTCCCTGCTCTCCCACACCATGATTGCTATCTTCTTCCTCCCCTGTGGGATTGAGGGATCTTCACTTGGGCCCTTCATTTTCTTAACCTTCCAAATGCTGCTGTTGATTGTATTCGGTGATATATATATATATATATATATATATATATATATGCACCTATTAGTGAGTACATACAATCCATGAATTTTGAGTCTTAGTTACTTCACTAGGATGATATTTTCTAGTTTCATCCATTTGCCTGCAAATTACATGCTTACAAACAGGGGCCTACCATGACTGCCCTCTGAAAGGTCCAACAGGCAAATGCAGAAAGACACAGATTCAGGTTTTTACAACCAACCAATGGATAGAAGTTGTTGACCCATGTGGTTAAATTAGGGAAAACCAGGAAGAAAGTAAAGAGGAGGGTGATCTTGTAGGAGGACCATCCCATTCAATTAACCTGTATCCCAAAGATCTCTCAGAAACACTTGACCACCAAACAGGCAGAATACACTAGCAAATATGAGGGCCCCAGCACATATATAGCAGAGGACTGCCAGGTCTGGTTCAGTCAGAGAAGATACACCTAACCCTGAGGAGACTAGGGGCCCACATGGCCCCAAACCAGCCCCCTGGACCAGATGTTTCGAAATCCAAACAACTTGTTTCAAAACTCAGAGTTGTAATCAAAATCAAAGTGGCTGCCTGCACAGACAGAAAAATTTGCTGGCACTTTGGTCCCATTCCCCTGAGGTGGCAAGCCTCAGCAAATGCTAAGATTTGTGTTAAGAAATCTGTGAGCAGATCACCATACACTTTGGTCCCAAAAACTACTGTGGAGCTCGCTCCCTGCACACAAATTGCTTTTCACTTGAATTTGTACACTCGGGTCAAGTGAGGCCATTTTGTTCATATACACATTTCTCCATCTTAGAGATACCTCTCTGAAAACCAGCCTTTCTAAGGCTAGACCTGAATCAAACCACTCACCACCAGAGTATAACATCCAAGGGCAGTCTACAGATAGAAAAATCCAGGACCAGAAATCCAGTTGAATGATGTTTTATTGTTTCAGACTGTGCTTGCCCTATCCCAAGAAGTTTCTCTTCCTGTCCTGGCATTGGGAGCAGTAGGCCTCCCACTCATCGAGGTACTTTGTCCTCAGTAGCACAGCATTCTTTTCTTAGAGAATTTTGTCCACATCAGCAGACATGGACCACATCTTTCCTGCTTCCTTGGCCACCTCCACCAATGTCCAGTTTGGGTTCTCTTTCTTCAGCTGGCTAAAGTGGTCCAGAGAGAAGAGCAGGAAAAAGGATGTGGGCTTCTGAGGTGTGTTTGCATCCCTCCTTCTTCTCTTCCTTCTCTTTCCTCTGTAATTCCCCATTTTATCCTTGTACTAATCTTTGTTGAGTGAGCTAGGGCTTCATAGTTAGACTTTTCCTGCTTTGAGATGGATCTTCATTTTTCTGAATACTTTCCAGAGAATTCTGCAAAGTCCTGGTAGGTGTTTGGCTATCAGTCCTTTATTTGTTTTCTGAAATTCCCCATAAAATGCATGTAAGAAGAGACATTCACCTTGGGCCTCATTTGGACTTCTTTCCCCAGGTTTATAAAAGCATGGATACCTTTACTGGATCCTGCTGATTTGGACAGCAGAGACTTCTGTCTCCTCACCCCCGGAACAATCTAGAAATTGCCCTACTTATGGTGAAATTTTCTCTCTGTGTTCCACAAGCCAGGGTCCAGAATTTCAGTGCTGCTGGGCATTGTTGGGACAAAGAAGGCAAATTGTGATGTCATGACTGAGCTGACCAATGGCAGCCAAGATAAGTCATTTACAAGTAGGCCCTCTTTTTTGTAAAGATTTCTTTATTTATTATATATAAATACACTGTAGCTGTCTTCAGACACAGCAGAAGAGGGTATCAGATCTCATTATAGAGGGTTGTAAGCCACAATATAGTGACAGGGATTTGAAATGAGGACATCTAGAATAGCAGTCAGTGCTCTAAACCAGTGAGCCAATTCTCCAGACCACAGGTAGGCCCCCTTAATGGATGGTTTCTCCAGACACTTTCTCTTTTGACTACTAGGAACTATAAAGACTTATATGAAACTTATTAGAGTTGCTACTGGCCCTGGAAATCTGGCCATGTCTGGTCTTAGTGGGAGAGGTTGTGCTAAACCCTTTAGAGACTTGATGCCACAAGGAAGGGAGATATATGGGGATATAGAGCTGCTTTTCAAATGAAGGGGAGTGAAGGAGGATGAACTCTGGAAGGGGAACTGGGGGCAAACAACTGAAGCATGTGATGATAAAAAAATCATAGCCCCTGTGCTGGCTTGGTAATTCATAGAAATGACTAGGCAGAATTGTTTATATTTCATGTATGTTTTCCTGTATATCTCCCCTTTCCTTCATGGTTTTTTCTTAGAAAGATTTGTATGTTTGTTGTGTAGTTTTGAAATACTGGAGATGGAAAACCAGGCCCTACACATGGTAGGAAAGGACCCTACCACTGAACTATATCTCTAACCTTCTTTAGAGTGGTTCAGAAATGCACAGGGGTGGGAGGTTTGGAAGGCAGAAGGAACCGAATAGGCAGTTTTCAGCACACACACACACACACACACACACACACACACACACACACACACACACACACGCACACCTTGGCACATATGTGCTGACTCTACTTGTGCTCTGAGCTTGTGAGTGATCAATCAAACCTTCCAAGTATTCTATCCTTTCTGTCCCATGATGTGGTTCCTTAGTACATATTAAGGGACGTCTTTCTCTCTCAACCATTAAATTCAAACTTCAACAAGAGATATCAAGCAACTAATTTACTCTACAGAGATTTTTTTCACCAATGCCTATGATATTTGCTGTCAAATCCCAGGCACAAATACCCACCCCTCCACAATGTGATGGGGTTAGCATCCCACAGTCAAAAATTATGAACCAGAATTGTTGCTCTTTGAAAGATCTGCAGGGACAAAAAATGGAGAAAAGCCTGAGGAAAGCAAAGTAGAGAGTCAGTCCCAAAATGGGATCTAACTCAAAGGAAAGTCCCAAGACTTGACACCATTACTGAGGCTATGGGGCATTCACAAAAAGGATCTATCATGATGGCTTCCAAATGTCCCATCAAGCAGCTGAAAGAGTCATCCAACCAACTGATAGAAGCTGTAGATCGCTGTTGTTGAATAAGGGAAAAGTTGGAAGAAGCTAAGGAAGAGGGCAACCCTGTAGGAGGACCAATATTCTCAAGTAACCTGGACCCCTGCAATCTCACAAACACTGGAACAAAAGCCAGGCAGCACACACCAGGTAGGTTCTACAGTACTCTCTCCCCAATGATGGGCATGTCATCTAAGGTCCCTCCCTTTGCATACTGAAAGTCTCTCAACCCCCAAGTCTCTGGTACATTCTCAGGGACCCCCATCTCCTACCTCTTGAGCTTGACTGTTTCCATTCTTCTGCTGTCCCCCAAGGCATTAGTCCCGCTCTCTCCCAATACCTGATCCTCTTCTCATTTCTATCCCCTTGCAAGCCATGTCCCAAAAACTCGCCCTGCTCTCCCACACTATGATTTCTATTCTTCCTCCCCTGTGGGATTGAGGGATCTTCACTTGGACCCTTCATTTTCTTAACCTTCCAAATGCTGCTGTTGATTGATTGTATTCTTTATATATATATATATATATATATATATATATATATATATATATATATATATATATATATATATATATACCTATTAGTGAGTACATACAATCCATGAACTTTTGAGTCTGAGTTACTTCACTAGGATGATATTTTCTAGTTTCATCCATTTGCCTGCAAATTACATGCTTACAAACAGGGGCCTACCATGACTGCCCTCTGAAAGGTCCAACAGGCAACTGCAGAAAGACTCAGATTCAGGTTTTTACACCCAACCAATGGATAGAAGTTGTTGACCCATGTGGTTAAATTAGGGAAAACCAGGAAGAAAGTAAAGAGGAGGGTGATCTTGTAGGAGGACCATCCCATTCAATTAACCTGTATCCCAAAGATCTCTCAGAAACACTTGACCACCAACCAGGCAGAATACACTAGCAAATATGAGGCCCCCAGCACATATATAGCAGAGGAGTGCCAGGTCTGGTTCAGTCAGAGAAGATACACCTAACCCTGAGGAGACTAGGGGCCCACATGGCCCCAAACCAGCCCCCTGGACCAGATGTTTCGAAATCCAAACAACTTGTTTCAAAACTCAGAGTTGTAATCAAAATCAAAGTGGCTGCCTGCACAGACAGAAAAATTTGCTGGCACTTTGGTCCCATTCCCCTGAGGTGGCAAGCCTCAGCAAATGCTAAGATTTGTGTTAAGAAATCTGTGAGCAGATCACCATACACTTTGGTCCCAAAAACTACTGTGGAGCTCGCTCCCTGCACACAAATTGCTTTTCACTTGAATTTGTACACTCGGGTCAACTGAGGCCATTTTGTTCCTATAGACATTTCTCCATCTTAGAGATACCTCTCTGAAAACCAGCCTTTCTAAGGCTAGACCTGAATCAAACCACTCACCACCAGAGTATAACATCCAAGGGCAGTCTAAAGATACAAAAATCCAGGACCAGAAATCCAGTTGAATGATGTTTTATTGTTTCAGACTGTGCTTGCCCTATCCCAAGAAGTTTCTCTTCCTGTCCTGGCATTGGGAGCAGTAGGCCTCCCACTCATCGAGGTACTTTGTCCTCAGTAGCACAGCATTCTTTTCTTAGAGAATTTTGTCCACATCAGCAGACATGGAACACATCTTTCCTGCTTCCTTGGCCACCTCCACCAATGTCCAGTTTGGGTTCTCTTTCTTCAGCTGGCTAAAGTGGTCCAGAGAGAAGAGCAGGAAAAAGGATGTGGGCTTCTGAGGTGTGTTTGCATCCCTCCTTCTTCTCTTCCTTCTCTTTCCTCTGTAATTCCCCATTTTATCCTTGTACTAATCTTTGTTGAGTGAGCTAGGGCTTCATAGTTAGACTTTTCCTGCTTTGAGATGGATCTTCATTTTTCTGAATACTTTCCAGAGAATTCTGCAAAGTCCTGGTAGGTGTTTGGCTATGAGTCCTTTATTTGTTTTCTGAAATTCCCCATAAAATGCATGTAAGAAGAGACATTCACCTTGGGCCTCATTTGGACTCCTTTTCCCAGGTTTATACAAGCATGGATACCTTTACTGGATCCTGCTGATTTGGATAGCAGAGATTTCTGTCTCTTCACCCCCGGAACAATCTAGAAATTGCCCTAACTATGGTGAAATTTTCTCTCTGTTTTCCACAAGCCAGGGTCCAGAATTTCAATGCTGCTGGGCATTGTTGGGACAAAGAAGGCAAATTGTGATGTCATGACTGAGCTGACCAATGGCAGCCAAGATGAGTCATTTACAAGTAGGCCCTCTTTTTTGTAAAGATTTATTTATTTATTATATATAAATACACTGTAGCTGTCTTCAGACACAGCAGAAGAGGGTATCAGATCTCATGATAGAGGGTTGTAAGCCACAATATAGTGACAGGATTTGAAATGAGGACATCTAGAATAGCAGTCAGTGCTCTAAACCAGTGAGCCAATTCTCCAGACCACAGGTAGGCCCCCTTAATGGATGGTTTTCCCAGACACTTTCTCTTTGACTACTAGGAACTATAAAGACTTATATGAAACTTATTAGAGTTGCTACTGGCCCTGGAAATCTGGCCATGTCTGGTCTTAGTGGGAGAGGGTTGTAAACCCTTTAGAGACTTGATGCCACAAGGAAGGGAGATATATGGGGATATAGAGCTGTTTTTCAAATGAAGGGGAGGAAGGAGGATGAACTCTGGAAGGGGAACTGGGGCAAAACAACGAAAGCATATAATGATAAAAAATCATAGCCCTGTGCTGGCTTGGTAATTCATAGAAATGACTAGGCAGAATTGTTTATATTTCATGTATGTTTTCCTGTATATCTCCCCTTTACTTCATGTTTTTTTTTTATAAAATTTGTATGTTTGTTGTGTAGTTTTGAAGTACTGGAGATGGAAAACCAGGCCCTAGGCATGGTAGGAAAGGACCCTACCACTGAACTATATCTCTAACCTTCATTAGAGTGGTTCAGAAATGCACAGGGGTGGGAGGTTTGGAAGGCAGAAGGAACCGAATAGGCAGTTTTCAGCACACACACACACACACACACACACACACACACACACACACACAAACACACACACACACACACCTTGGCACATATGTGTGTCTCACTTTGTGCTCTGTGCTTGTGAGTGATCAATCAAACCTTCCAAGTATTCTACCCTTTCTGTCCCATGATGTGGTTTTCTTAGTACATATTAAGGGACGCAACTCTTTCTCTCAACCATTAAATTCAAACTTCAGCAAGAGATATCAAACAACTAATTTTCCTCTACAGAGATTTTTTTCTCCAATGCCTATTACTGAGGCTGATATTTGCTGTCAAATCCCAGGCACTTCCAATTAACATGAGCCTTCCTGTAAATATACAGCAGAAGACTGCCTGGTCTGGACTCAGTCAGAGATGTACCTAACTCTCAAGAGACTGGAGGCCTCAGGGCTTGGAAAGGTTTGGTGGGGTAGAGGATGGCAGAGTGGGGACATCCTTATGGAAACTGGGGTGGGGAAGTGGGGAGCAGGTATGGGATGTGGAACAGTCCAAGGGTAGACTGGGAGTGGGATAAAATCTTGAACATAAAATAAAAAGATTATATAAAATAAAAAAAACAACAAAAAGTCAACTTAAAATACAAATGATACAATATATTAGTATAATGCAAAACAGAAGCGAAGATCCTTAATACCAAAGAGTGAGGCTATGGACAGATTTATATTCAAGAAGGATAGATACATGAAAGTGTGAAGGAACAATTAGAAATCAATAGAGATGGAAAATACAACACCACTTCCACTGTAATAGACATGATAAAATAGAGAGGACAATTATAAATAAATGTGTGCCAATAAAATTAGAAGCCAACATGACTTAACGAAGCAGAAAATTTAAATAAGCCTTTTAATCTTCAGTAGATCAATGTTGTTGTGCCATAACAATAATTTAAGAAAAAACTATCTGTAAACAATTACTAAGGAATATCACAACCATATCAGGGTTGTACAGAAAAAAAATCTATAAAATATTTAAAGAATATATAAGCCCTCATTTAAACAAACTCTTTGAATTGCAAATAATAAAGATTTCCTCCTATGATTTTTTTTATTACAATAACTTCAAAACTGAACATTACAGTTCTTTAGATGTTAATGCAACATAATCTCAGTAAGATTGGAAAATTGTAAGTAATAAAATACATGAAGACAATCTCTGTAAAGTGTTAAATATTGATCAAATTTGGCTCAGACATGGAATGGTAAGAATAGCTCAATATTTGAAAACTTGCCATCATGTAAAAGAAAAACAATGCAGCAAATTCTCTGTAGGATTAAAAACATTTAATTAATTTTTTCATGCTTCCATGATTCAAAACAGAACTTGGAAGAACATAAACTTTCTTAACTTTTAAAACATCATATATAACCATGACTAAAATGACCATATACAATATTATCAAGCAATAACGAATCCTCAGTTACAGCCTCTTTAAGTAAGAATTAACGTAAAATGGCTCATGCTATAGCTTCTCTTTTCTTTATTATTTTTATTTGTGAAATTACAATTTGATTACAACACTTTTTATTTTCTTTGTTTTCAACACTCTTCTTTTCTTCCTCAAAACCCTCTCAAATGCCCCTCTGCAACCATCTTTAAATTCAGGGCCTCTTTTTCATTAATTTTATTGGTATTTATTACATATTCTTTATATACAATAAATGTATCGACAAGTTATATTTAGGAATATATGAGAGTAATCCATTATGTGTAGCAAATATATATTCTGAAATATAGCTTGTTTAGTCTGTGTAATGCTGCCTGTATGAATGATTTCAAGGCAAACATTTGACACTGGACAATCAATTGATGTGCTCTTCCACAGGAATATTCTAACATAGATGTTCCTCAGTATATAGTTTGAAATTAATAAAAAAAAAAACAAAAAAAACCAAAAAAGACAAAACCAAAACATAAAAAGCAAACAAAACACAACACTCACCCTAAAAAAAAAACCACAAACAATAACAACAAAAAGCCCACAAATACTATTTTCACTATGCTGAAAGAATGAACACACTGTCACTATTTACAGATCATGTGCTTTTAGACAATTTTCTCTTAGTAACCCCCAGAGGAACTAAAATTATTTGAACTACTAAGGAAGTAAAGATTATTCATGAAATATTAGACCTATAGAGCAAAGAATGAAATACAGAAAAATGTACAAAAAATAAGACTTACATGGATTTAGTTCATAAATGATATAGATACCCATTCCTTTAAGAATAAAAAATAAACTCAATAAAATTCTTCAAATAAAAAGAATCTTGCATGTATTTGTGTGTGACTTTTTGAGTGCTCATGGAGGCCAGAGGAGAGGCGGAAGTTTCTTACAGTTGTGAATTGCTACTGGGAATCAAACCCAGGTGTTCTGGTAAAGCAGCTAATGCTCTTAACCTCTGAGCCATTGCTCCAGTATGTGCTTGAAAACACTTTACATGACTAAATGGTCGAAATTTAATCAAGGAAAACTTCAAAAACAGCAATGATTAGATAGAGCCTACTCATTTATTAACAAGGACTGAAAATATAATTATCTATTGCTAAATTGATGAGGATACCTTCTAAGAAAGGCATAGAAATATGCTTCTATTATACAAATCTTAATGGGACGGCCTGATACATACATAGGTTATATTTTTGTCAGGTGCCTGATTTGAGCATAGAACCCTGTCAATCTTCATATTTTGTCTTCTTTTTATCTCTCTTTTATTATAAATATTGGGGCTTTTTAATGTTCGTTTGCTCCATAATTATAGAAGATGAACATCTCTTTAGTTTCTGACATAGTGGGTCAAATAATTAACCACAAATCTAATTCTTACCCACTAGTACCTCTAAATTTTACCTTGTTTGGAAATAAGAGTCTTTGTAAATATGAATTAGAAGATTTCAAGATGAAATTACCTCAAATTTAAGGCAAGACCTGTATATGATAATAAACACTAATTTAAAAATAGAATGGAATTCAGAGACAACCAAATATGAGGTTTATAGGAAGATATAGGCAGAGATTAAAGGAATATATTTACATATCAAAGGCTGCAAAGTAGCTGTCTGCCACTAGACATAGGAGAGAGGTACAGAAAAGTTCATCCCCTGAAGCCTAAAAAAGAACCCAATCTTATCAATGCCTTGATTCCAACAATCTGACCCCCATAAGTTTGAAAGCATAGGTTTCTATTCTCAAGTTGTAGTAATTTTTATGGCTTTCTTAGGTAACTATTACAGTACTCATCTACATTCAGTGTGTGTTCCATATTGTTAAATGGCTGACCTGAGCTTGTCATTCTCTTCTTTGTCAAGCTTGTGACCTGGAAGAAGGGCCATCAACGGGGAGATAAGGAAACAAACTAAAGGAGGGCAGGAAGAAGGCATAGGAATTACAACAAAATATTATGACACATGCCTGTGGAGACTCCAGACTGAAAGTCATTCTTTTCTGCATTAATGTAAAAGTATAATCAAAATTTGAAAATATATAAAGGAAAAATCAGTCAACTCTGTAATCCTAAAGTCCACTGTTGATTTCATAATGTTCAAATGATATATGTGAATCTCAAGCTTGTTCATTGGTTTCTCAGCTTAGTCTATTGGGCCAAGTAACAATTGTGGATGTGTTATACCCTTGTAGAATAGCAATGGATGAAATCTTTTAATGTTCACATTCCTCTAACTCTTCCATGTCTACTGTCAATGGAAGAAGATCTTATCATACACTAATAAATAATAATAAGTTATATATTTGATTTGTTGTAGATATACAGAAGCCATGGAGGAGTACTGCCTTTGGGTTTTTGCTCCCCATAACTTGCTCAGCCTATTTTCTTGTAGAACCCAGGACCACCTGCTCAGGATCATTCTCACCTACAATGGGCTTGCTCTCCCCTGTCAATCAGTAATTAAGAAAATGTCCTACGGGCTTGCCTGCCTACAACGCAATTTTATGGAGATTATTTCTCTGTTGAGATTCCCTCCTCTCAGATCTCTCTAGCATATGTCAAGTTGACATAAAACTAGCTAGCATAAAACCTAAATACGAATTCACTCTGCTTACTTACATATAAGTACATAAAATCTCTTAGATTCTCCCAAAGCCTAGGAAAAGTCAAATGCTTGAATTTCATTATAGTGTTCTCGATCCATCTGTACTTCACCTAAGCAAATATAAATCATGAGTGTACTGCAGCTGGTATTTGCTGATCTGTTTTCCAATATTAATTACTTTTATTTTATTTTTATACTGTATGTCCAGTAAGTGATTCTATTCTTACAATTAGACACTAATTTCAAAGTCATTCCCACTAGCATTTATTTCAGTTTAGATTGCCTCACCTTCTGCATATTTAGTTTTGCCCAATATCCTCTGTTTAGTGTTTTCCTCCCTATATCTGATATATCTATTTTTTTATCATATTCAGTGTTATGAGTAGGGATCCAACTTTTTCTTCTATAAAGAATACTAAGGGATTAACAATTTTTCTTTTGAAGAGAATATGTTTTATTGATTTTAAATGACAACTTTATTATAAATTAATCACATATGTATATTTGAGCCTATTCCTTAACTCAATATTCTACTCAATGGGTCATTCCATTTAATTCATTAATCACTAAGAATCATTAGTTTTCACACATGGAATGATATATAAATTATTTATGGAATTTACTTTCTTGGAGGCATTGAGAAAGACACTGGCAAAAATCTATCAAAGCAGCAAGTTCTACATTCCTACATCTCTATCAAAAACTGATAGAACAAAAGGATTTGGAGCACTGAAACAATTCTGTAGGTCTGTAGAAACTCTCAAAGTGTTAGCCTGTGTTCCAAGGACCCTGTACCTTAAGGCTCAGAATCTTGAGGGAGCAGTGGAGATTTTGTTTGCTAATTATAGTAGGACTACTAGTTAAAGAACACTTACAAGGTGCTTTGTGTCCATAAATATTTTAGTTGTTGAACTTTTTGGATTTTGAAATATTTTCATATACATCAGGGTATATCTTTGGTAGGAATATTCCATCATGGTCTAATAATGCCACATTTAACACAAATTCACTTAGGCATTATAAACACCTTACACTAGTGATCCGAAGGTAATTTCATACTGGATGCTTAGTGAAAATGTCATTTTATTGTAATCCTTCAAATGAAGCCAGGTATAGAATTTTCCAGTAGAGTCATCACAGAAATGATTTTCAGCATTTGAAATGTTACGAATTTCAGATTTGGGGATTAGCCCTTCTCCTCCAGCAGTAAACAGAAATGTAAGTAAAGGTGAAGAACACAATAGAATTTCATGAAAGATAAACAAAACAAACAGATTTTAAAAGACACTACTTTTTCTAAAAATGGACTAAATACTCCAAATGAAAGAGCACAGAATAAAAGAATGGACTTAGGCATGATAATGCACATCTGTCACCCCATCATTAGGGGAGACTGAGGCAGAGTTGTAATGAACCTGGCCTATATAAAGAATTCCAGATCAGCCTATGCAATTGTCAGGACACTTATTAAAATATGTAAAGCAAAGGAAACCAAAACTATTATTTCCCCCAGAAAATTATGATTTATCTAGGAGCTATTAATTAAAAGTGTACTTAAGATACAGGTTAAAAGTAAAAGGCTTGATAAAAATATTAACTAAATGTATTAACCAAAATTATACTAGATGGCTATAATGAGTATTAGAGAAATACATTGATTTTAAGCAAGAACACTTTTAAGTCATAAAGTAAAACAATATATTGATAAATATTTTGATATATCAAGAAACATAAAATATAATTATAATTATAAATATGCATATATAGATAGATAGATATAGATATGCCTATAAACTTGTAAATAAAGTCTGAATATGCATAAAACAAAGTTGGCTATTAAAGCAAAATATATCTTTATAGAATATCATGATGCTTTAATATTTTTTAATGTACTAGGGATAGAACCCAGTACTTTGTGCTTTGTAGGCACATGCATCACAAAGCTAAATTCCTAAGACATTTAAACTTTATTTTGATATATATAGACTTATTATGCAGCCCAAGCTAGACTCAAATTTGAGATCCTTTTAATTCAGTCCCCATGGGTCATTATCCACTGCACCTATGTACTCTGTGTCATATGTATAACATACTTAGTATTTTTTAAACAGTAAATATTTGTTTCTTGGTCTGGAGAGGTGGCTCAGCAAAGTATTATGGCTGCTCTACTTTTCTAGAGTTATTGAGTTTGGTTCCCAAAAACCATATCATAGTTTACAACCATTTATAATGATATCTCTTCCAAATAAAACTTTAAATATTTATTCCTTATAATTTGGTATGGAGAAGGTCATGAAAATACATCTATATAGTGAGTTTGATTAGGATTTCGTTCTTCTTTCAAAAAAGTGCTTTTAATTATTATATATTTGTAATGAAAATAGTGTGAAATTTCAGTAAATTACATAATAATCAGACCAAAACAACTGATATACATTTATTTACTTATTGGGCCAAGGGGGTAATTGTATGCCATAGCATGTGTGGAAGTCAAAGATCAGGTCCTTTCTTTTGTTATGTGACTTCCAGTTGTGACCAAATGACATAATTTTACCCATATACTTCATTTTTGATGGTTTGTGGGGGCATGCAACATTTTTATTCCCAGTATTTTAATATTTTAATTAATTATTGATATCTATAGGTTACTTATTGTCCAATAAAGTTGTAGAAGTTACTCTTTGCATGAGATTTCCCTCTTGTATCTATGATAATATTGTACATTATTTATTGCTGCATTTTCTAGAGGGAAACTGATGCTTTTGTTTTCACGTGAAGAAAGAATTAGAGATAAAATAGTATAGTTAGCCATCTTTAATCCTTTCAAAGGTAGTCATATATACATGAGGACACCATAATGTTCTAATCAATATCTGAGTGTCTTTATAAAACTTTTGAATTGTGGAGCAATTTTAACATGATTTAGGAGGACAAGCAAACATTCAAACTATGATATCTTCCTTAATATAATGAATAGCACATTTGAGCAGGAAATCAATAAAGAAATAGAGAACTTCAAATAGATCATAAACCAATTTCAACTAACAGAATATTCTATCTAACAACATAAGTCTATACATTGACCCAGAAGTGTGCACAGTGTATTATCTAGACTAGCTTGGCTACAAAATGAGTCTTAATCAAGCTCAAAAGACAGATATAGTTTAGAATAACTTATCTAAGAATTGTGGGATAAAAATTAAAAATCAGCACAGGAAAAAAACTGGAAACTTTTCAAACATAGTTCAGAAAATCAATATACTCTTAAACAACCAGCAAGCCATAGCATAAATCAAAATCAGTTAGAAAATGTATTTTTAAGGAATTTTTTATTAATTTATATTAATTATAAACAATTATGGGTTTCATTATGACAATATTATATGTATGTGTAATATAATCTGATCATATTTCCTCTTAATGATGAGGACAGGAGATAGAAACAGGTCAGGGAGATTTAGTTTCAGAGACCCCAAAAGAACACAATTCTAATTCTTGTCCTTGGTCATAAGTTAAAAATGTCTTATTTCTGTCTTGGCCAGAGGCCAGGAATGCCAGAGGGAGATCTTATGTTTTATCATCTCTGCTCTTAAATGGACATCTGTGCCTGGAGGCTATACATGAAGGTATGACCTAAACTCAAGTCACATAATAACCTCTTCTAGTGCATAGCTTCAGAATTGGATCTCTAGATTTTCACTGTAAGAATTTTAGCTCATCTCCTAATAATTTTAGGGTTTCAAATCTCCAGGGAAGAAAGTTACAGGAACTATGGAGTTCACAGAATATGAATATTGAGGCTCTGTTGAGGCCTAGTATGGAAAAACTATATTGTGCTGGTTAAACAATGGACTCTGAGTTTACCTCTGCTCCTGGTAGAGACAAGGCAGTCTGACTAAAATAATACAAACTATTGTTGCTGCCTTTAAAAATGAGTGCACTCAATGTCTTGTATTTTGCTTTCAGGTATGGGCATTCACTTCTGTTGCCACCCCATTTCCTGACACCTGAGGACTATGTGGTTTCCATGCCATACCTCTAGGTATAGACTTCTCTCTCTTGCTGCTATTCCACTCCCACTAACTGAGGACCATGTATTCTGGGCACTCCCAGAGTACTATCAACCATTGTTACTAACCCCAAGCCCTGCTACCAGAGGATTAAATACAAAACTCATAAACTTTCCACAAAGTTTTCTGTATCATTAATGACAGTATTTAACTCAACAAAAGGTTTGCTCCTATGCTAAAAATCTGTAGCAACTTGAGATAGCTAAGGCAAGTTTTGACACCACATTCAATGAATATCTACCCTGAACCCCAAACAATATTCAGGTGATTAATAACCAGAAATGTATGGATGACATCAAACAGAGATCCAAACACTCATTCAACAAAAGTAAGAGAAGATATAAATACAAAAGATGGAACTCCAGATGCCTCGTTCCCATTGCAAAAATACAAACAACATGAATAAATAGTATAAACATCTACTAAAATTAGCATTCTCATAGTAATGGCAAAGAGAAAAGCAACATAGATGAAACACAAAGGAATTATTTCAAGACATCAATTATAAATATACTCAAGTAACTTAGACTACACGAGTAAATGCCAGAATAAGGATTTTGAGAAAAAAGTAGAACAAAATAAAGAACAATTTAAGTTAAGAAAATAGTATTAATTAAGATACAGGCATTCTTAAAAGACAAACTGAAACAATATTCAAAGTGAAAAATTCAGCAAGTCAAATAAAAAATTTAGTGAAAAAATTCAACAGTATAATTTTTAATGCAGATATTTACTGCTAATAGCTTTCCTCTTACAGCTGCCTTCATTTTATTCATGGATTTTGGTGTATTTTATTGTCATTTTCATTCAATTCTAGAAGTTTTAACTTTCCTTCTTGATTTCTTTTTGGCTCAATTTTTCAGTAGTGTTGCTTGGTTTCCATAAGAGTGAGTTATTTCTGTGGATTCTTATTAATGTTGTTAATACACTTTATTCCCTTGTGTTCAGGTAAAATGCAAGATTCAGCTACTATGTTATGGCATTGTTCAGGTAAAATATTAAGTCATTAAGATACCACAACTATCATAATTAGAGATGAAAATGGAGCTATTACAACATACATTGTAGAAATTTCAAGAATCAAGATTCAAATGGATATAATTTAAAATTTTGTAGCTCCCCAAAAATGTAAAATCTAAAATTTATTTTATATATATATATATATATGTTTGTATGTGTGTATGTGTGTGTGTGTATACCACTAAAGTTAAATAAAATGAAAACAAATAATTTAGATAGATCTGTAATAATAAGTTAGAATCAGTAATTAAAACTCATCCAACTAAAAGATTGCCAGGGCCAGATGGACTCAGTGTAGAACTCTCCCAAATTCAAAAACTCACACAAATTATCCTCAAATCATTCTGTAAAATAAAAAGGAATATTTCCATTTTTTAAAATAAAAACAGTATTTCACTGATTCCAAAATCAGACAGAGACTGATTATAGGCCAATGAGTCTGATAAACATACATGCAAATTTTTTCAATAATATACTTGCAAATCAAATTAAACAACACAGAAAAATGATTATTCACCC
This sequence comes from Rattus rattus, assembly GCF_011064425.1. Classification (NCBI taxonomy): domain Eukaryota; kingdom Metazoa; phylum Chordata; class Mammalia; order Rodentia; family Muridae; genus Rattus; species Rattus rattus. The sequence continues at coordinate 84,165,571 of NC_046172.1, forward strand.
AATCAAGTTTTTCTTATCCCAGAGATATATGCATGGTTGAACACAGAAAACAATAATCATGATTATATAAAAAGCTTTTCTGTTGTTGTGCTAAAAGCACCATGTCAAAAGGAAACTAACTTATACAAAGAAGGATTTGTGTTTGTTTCCAGGGGGTTGAAGTCTATGATGGTATAGAGGAAAGAGTAGGCAGTACACATGATGGCTAGTCTAAGAGCCATGTGCTCACAGCTTAAGCTACACACAGTTAAGGGAGAGCATACTGGGAAGGATGCAAGACTTTGAAAATCTTAAAGTTTGCCTCAACTAACACATTACCTTCAACAAGGCCACAACTCCTTACTCTCCCAAAACAGTGTCCTCAACTGGAGACCTAGAATTTAAATGCCCGAGACTATGGGGACTCCTTATTAAAATCACCCATTTACCACATGAAAACCTCAAGAACAGCATAGTCTCATATTAAACATAGAAAAGGCTTTTGGAGGGGTTGGGGATTTAGCTCAGTGGTAGAGCGCTTGCCTAGCAAGCACAAGGCCCTGGGTTCGGTCCCCAGCTCTGAAAAATAGACAAAAAGAAAAAAAAAAAGAAAAGGCTTTTGGAAAAAATCCAACTACTGTTTACAATAAAAGTACTGACATTCCCGGTGGCTTATGAGTCTGACATATCTACAAATATTTCAGTCTTTTGCCACTGATTTTGATTATCTTCCAGAAATTGACAATGAGACCCTATTGCTAAAGTAAAGTTGCAGGAAATAAAACCAACATCTGAAGGATGTCTATGTTCTTTGTAGACTGAAGAAACATAAGGTAAATAGTAAATTATGAGAATAATTTCATTTACAATATAATTACTGATAAGAAAAATAATTAAAATTTTTTTCATCTTCATGAACAAGGATATAGTAAAATTCAAGCAAAATTTAACTATAATTTCAAATTGTATCAAATGAGAAAGTGCATTTTGAATCCTTTCTTACAATATTGAAGGGACAAATAATTTTTCAGGTTTGTGCAGTTATTACATGTACAAAATATCATCTACCTCAATTTCTGTGGCAATATTACAGGAGAATAAGAAGGGAATCTATACATTTATTTTTAAATGCTAGAGAACATTTAGAATTTACTTGTATTAACATAATGTAATTATTTTTATTTCATTATTATTTCTAAAGAATTATAATAGCAAGATGCTTTAAAAGAGGGAATTCCATAAAGCCAAAATAAATGCAGTGTGAGACTGTCATTTTGATCAAAATGACAGAATATACATTATAAATATCTTGCATATTAGTCACTGTTTATTTGCACACACTTGCTTTCACTATCTTAATTGTGAATGTCTTAAGAATGGAAACTTTATTTTATAATATTTTAATTTGCAATTCTTATCATGCACACAATATTATTGCTTGTACATGAATAGGCCAATAGCAAATTGGGCATCATTGGGAAATAATAGCACAGTATTAATGTGATTAGGATCGATAACTAGATTGTCTTACCAAGGGGCTCGAACAAAAGCAGCCACATCAACACTTGATATTGTTGGAATGACTGGAACAAAGGGCAGGAGGGATTAACTAAAACAATTAAATCTGATTCTTTATTGATACTCATGGCTATTTTTGCTTTTAATTTTTGTTCTATTTAGAATTCAGTTTCCTATATGATTTTCAGTGTTTTATTATGAGTTGACATAATGTGATGTTTTGATCCACACATACATCATTGGACATCTTTTGCCTTAGCAAACACCCTCTGAAATATCTAAAGTGACAAACAAAGTAACAGCCTGGCATGGTGTCTTCCGTTTCACAATAGACTTGGTCAGCATCTGGTACATCTATAATAAATATTATATATAGAATGGCTTGGTGCCAAGCCTCAGCATCTCTCTGTTTGAAATGCATCATTCTTCCTAAATAAGATTATCTTTTTGTTCAATCAAATTCAGATGTTGTCCCTCCTAAGTCTACTTTATCCTTGAACTAATGGAAAACACCAGAGGGTGAGAGTAAGCAATACTCACATCTTAGAGAATCTTATCAAGAGAAGCAACATCAAAAACGAATTTGTACTGACACTTCAAAGATACTATTTTGTCCTTAAATTATATTCATGAAATTCACATGTACTAAGGAAAAAATAATTATTTTTTTCAATAACAACTGAGCTTTGTGAATTCAGGTGTTATTACATAAAGGAAATGAAATCAAGATCCAGAATTTTATTCGTAACTGTGCAACTGACCTCTATTTCCTTATTAAATCAGATCCTCTTTAGTTGACTACTTTTGTTACCCAGATAGTAAGACAAAGAGACATCTCATAGATAAAACTTGGGTCTAGTTTCTCTCTGTGTGTTTCCCACATACCTTGCCGTGTGACTGCACAGAACCTTTATCTTCTGTGCATCTGTCTCCTCAAGAAGGTATCAAGAGAGATACTAGTCATTACCTAACTTACAGGGTGTTGTAAAGGGAAAATTAGATCATATATATAAGAATAATTTTTGAAAGGTCAAATTATAAAGTTAACCGCTATTATTGTTATATTGTCCTGGATTTCTGCTTTGTGGGTTTTAAAAGAATTTACTAAAGAGGATAAAGTATTACTTCAATATTCAAAACCTCTGGAGCTTTACAATAATAACAACAGCAATAGTTAATATTTCACATAACTAAACATGATTTGTCCTTCTTAGATATCTGATTTGAAACTCCTCTTCTTGGTCCCCTCACATTAGAACACCCTTCCTTTACTTGACATTTCTCATCTTGCTGTCTTCTTTGATAAAGCTTCTATTTCTTTGAATGATTTTCCTTTAGTACCTTCCACGTTTCTGATCAAGTGTTTCCCTCAAGAACCTTAAGTCAAATAGCATGTAATTCACTAATTTCTCTAGTTAACATTTTTCTTTAGTTTCCGTATAGATGATAGTTATTGTCTGTCCTTACTAGAATTGGTGGTCCCTGAAGGCAAGAGTTGTTTGTGTGTGTGTGTGTGTGTGTGTGTGTGTGTGTGTGTAATGGTTTGCCATTTTATTAGGAGTGTAAAGGACAGTACCAGAAAAATGGTAAATGTTATTGAAATATTTGTTCAGGGAAGAAAATATACTTATTACATTTTTGTATCAAGCCTTGTTTTATATACATATTCATAATACTTCCATGGCTAGGTATTTTCATGTCTGTTTTTCTAGACTGAATGTTTTACTATTAGGAAGATTAAATGAATTACTGAAATTAATTTAGCAATTAAAGACCCATCAAATATTTGAAGCCTAATGATGGTTGGATCCTATCAGCCTTATTCCTAACATTCAATTGTCTGTAGTTTATTTTTATTTCCTATGCACTGAACACCTCCTTAAAAGTTTTATAGATATAACTTCATTTATTCCATACTCCTGCTTTTATCTCAAATAAACTTGCTTTAGGGTGACTAACTCACTTCCCTCCTAGAAATGGGCTGTCCTCTGTCGCGCCCAACCTGGACCAGCAAGGAAGACAAGATCTTCTTCAAGCAGTTTTACTCAGGAACCTTGATACAATCTTCTGACCCCGGGGAATCCCCGCACCACACTTAAATAGCTAGCGCTGGCCAATCCTAGCAAGCCATGTGGGGATAGCAGATAGGTTGTATCTATGCGGAAGTGACCAGCCAAGCAGGAACAGCCAAATAAGGACTTGTTTTTCACAAGGAGCAGAAGGAGGAAACCGGCACAGTCCCCAGGGCACGGGACCTTGCAGCTCCCTAAGGTCCTCTACAAAATTTATGAATGCAAATGAAGAAACTATCTCCTCAGAAATTTTTTTTCTGGAACTGTAGGTTGTCTAAGAGAAATAACAGAATAATGGAGTTATTTAAACTCTTAGTCCTAGTGGTCTTCTTTATCTGAAAATTATATCCATGTTGTTTGGCTAGTTTCCTAAGTATATTACTAATTATGCTTGAAGTGCACTTCTAAGGAACATTTACTCCAGGTTATGGGGGAGAAGAGTAATGTCCCTGCTTTTGTCAAATAGTTCATAATTATAGCCCTGAAATAAGAACTCAAGCATTCAAAGTCTTTCTTAATTTCTAACTCTTTGTACTTTGTCCTCAGCAGCACCTTGATTCGTCCAATAAGTTCACTGAACAAAAAATGTTGTGCATTTTATTTGTGATTTTATAATTCCAGATAAAGTTCAAGCATCTTTCCTATCCTTCTTCTATAGAGTATAAACAGATGGTTCACATCTACTTCAGTCACCAAGATCACTGGAATTCACTCAGAATTATATGAGGGTAGAAGTAATGAGTAAAAGGATTCAACACATATACTACAGCCAACAAACCCAGACAATATTGCTGAAGCCAAGAAGTGCATACTGACAGAAGCCTGATATAGCTGTCTCCTGAGAGGCTCTGCCAGATCCTGACAAATAAAGGGGCAAATGATCACAGCCAACCATTGAACTGAGAATGGAGTCCCCTTGGGAGGAGATAGAGAAAGGATTGAAGTAACTGAAGGGGTTTGCAACACCATTAGAACAATACCAACCATCCAGAGGTCCTAGGGTCTAAACCACTACCCAAAGACTACACATGGACAGACCCATGGCTCCAGCTGCATATGTAGCAGAGGAGGGCATCATTCAGCATTAATGGGAGCAGAAGCCCTTGGTTCTGCCAAGGCTCTACCTCCCAGTGTAAGGGAATGTCAGGATGGGGAGGCAGGAAGGGGCTGGTGGATATGTGGGGGAACATCCTCATAGAAGAAGGGGAAGAGGAGATGGAATAGGGGGTTATGGACAGGAAATGGGGAAAGGGGATAGCATTTGAAATGAAAATAAAACATACCCAATAAAACAATATCAAAATAATTTTAAAATCTTTACTGTACATGTTTAAGGTATGTATAAAGAGTCATGTGCTACCAGACTCTTGCATAGCCATTTAAGTTAGTTCCTTTAATCAAACCTCATGAAAGAAAGATTTCACCCAAAACACATATCATTTTAGAAAACAAAGTATGTATGAATGCTTAAGTATATATTTGTAAACATGAATTCTGAAAAATGCAAATGTATCTTGTTATTTTGAGTAATTTTCTGCTAATTAAAAGATGCCCCCCAACAATAATTTATGATAAATGAGAATCCTGGGCAATTTCACAATGGCTTTTGCCAAAAAATATGGACAATCCAGCTTTTGTTTAGCTAGAGGGACAGCCATGTTTATCCATTAGCACAGTGAACCTTGACTGAACTAGTCAGGACCAACTGACTTCATTCTACTATACACCAATTTAAATCTTCCCTATTGCCTAGCTGCCAAATAAGTATCTGCACTTGATGAACTGCCTTTTGATATTCACAAGAATAGATTATTACGTGGGATAGTTGCCATTTTCAGTAAATATGAAATAAACAATCTCTGCATGACTCTGTATAATCTCTCTATAATTAACATCATTATTGAAAAAAGGCATGATTAATCCACACTTATTTCCAAGTTAGTTTTGATATTTCTTGAAGTGATGATCTGGTTTTCACAAGCAAGAAAATGAGTCTCAACATTTCCAACATTATTGTTACTTTTTGCTAGGAAAAAATATTAACAGTCTAAGGTTGCATTTTTTATATCAGAAAATATACAATTTATAAAGTAAATTTGTTTCTTAAAATCGTGGGTGAAAATAGAACCTGTTCTACTGTTTTTAGTTTCATTTTCCTTTTACTATCAATTCTAAATGGTGGGCAACATTAAATAAAAGAATAATATGTTCAGATGTCATCATTCTATGTATTTGATGTATATTTATTCATTTTAAGGATACCTGTTGTTCCACATAGATTCAATATTGCTCACCAAATAAATTTATCAAGGAGAAAGTTGACTGGAAAACACATTTCAGGATTGGTTTCAGGATTGATTGATTTATGAAAATATTTTTTTTTGGTTAGTGTTATGTAAAGACTACTATTCAGTAACTAGTAGATCTAGTGTTAACAGAGTGAAGGACATGACTCTATCTATGATCCCTTATCCTTTCTATTCATTTCCATTATTCTTATACACTTTAAGTTAAATTTCGTCCTCCATCTAAACAAATAATCTTGTATGCCTTTCCACATCTTTGACTATATTAACAAGACAGCCTCCTACTAATCCACAACCCTATTGTTAAGAATCTTTCCTTCAAATCTTCCTTCACTAATTCTAGCTAAGTACTACCCCTTCATCTCTTTTCATATGATGTGTGTGATGAAGTTATTGTTCTTCATTTTGCATCCTTCCTCTGTCATTTCAAAACTCTTTTCCACCACTGAAATCATTCTTCCAAAGTTGGCTAGCTTGACAAAGAACAGAAGATATATTTATTCACCAATGGCAACTACACACATAAACATTGTTTTTTCCAGTGTAAATTTGCAATATACTTTTCTATCAATAATTAGTTGAAGAAGTTGAAGGATATGAAAAAATATAGTTAAATATTTTAGTGCTACAATATACAGGACATGGAGGCAGATAGTCAAGGATTGTAGCCCAATTTGTCTCTATTGTACAACATTTTTAATATTGTTGAACCTGGGTTTCTGTCTTCATGAAGTGGAAAAAGAAAAGAGTACTAAGTATCTCAAAGAAATGTTTACAAAAATTAAATAAAGAAATGCATTTAGAGGGTTTACCACAGTGTCTGGAATGTAGAAATATGTGTAGGAATAGTATTTTCTTATAATGTTTAGCATTTTAATTATTTCTAACCCCTAAGCAGGAGAAAAAGTAATTAGCCATTGACTGGGATTATGGTGATGTTTAAAGAATCCTATTCAAAGTGACAGAGCTGAGTTTAGGTTTTATCTATCTCTGCAGTTATTCTACTATATATTATCTCACTATTCCCCTCCATTTTAATAATGTTCTAGATATTTGAAAAATTATTTTTGTCAATTCATTCAGTGTCATGTTTTTTTTTTCTCTTTTTCTTTTGGAATGATATCTCTATGTGTGTCTTTCTGCCCCTGGGTATGTGTTAGAAAGTAGTGATTGGAAAAGGCATAGCTTGTACAAATCACACTTTTATCTTTTCAGTGGAACCCTGGTTTATTTTCCCCAGACAGATGCTAATATGGAGAACCAAAGCTTCATATAGTCACATTTAATTGTGTGTAACACAACTCAGTATCCCTAATTCTATGCACATGTAGGAAAGCAATTACTGTAACCTTAGAAATTGGTCTTCAAACCCAATATTAAGTATGTAGCCTGTAGGAAAGCCACAGAACTGTTAAATTAATTACCTTAAACAAGTAGTTCCCAAAAGCATATGGGGCAGAACATTGCTTTTAAGAGAAGGTCTTTTGTAACAAAAACATTCAATGATCAAGTAAGTTTATGAACACTTTGTGCTATAACTCGTTTACAGGATATTCAGAAAAATGTATTAGCTGAGTTTTTTCTCTGTGAGGTAACAGAACTTAAAATAATTCATATATATGACTTTATTGAAAGGAAATGGCAGTTATTTACATAAATAGAAACAAAAAGGTGTCAAAGTTCCAAACCTCTGTAAGAGCAGGAATAGTAAAGATCTCAGCCACAAAAAGTCACAGAATTTTCCCAACAGACATTTTAAGATCAGTGCTGGTCTGCATATCTTATGTTCTCCTTGGAATTCTTATTTAAAGTACAGTGACTGACTGACACATACTGCACACTGTGTACTATATAATTTTCATTTAAATATACTTCACGTAGATCAAATATAAGACATTCTGAGATGCAAAGCAAATTTGGGGCACAGGGAACAAAACTTTGTGAGAGCGAATGGGAGCATATTTAGGGAACACTACTAAGTCATAACTATCAAGAGAAACAGGAACCCAGGTCAAACCTCTAAAGGAAATCCAGGTTTATTGAGTATTTAGAAAACAATGTTTTACTCTTTGGTGAGTATTCTGGTAACTTTGTTGTTTTCAACTAACTGAAGAGACTACAATCTAGGAAGAGGGAACCTCAGTTCCATATTCATAGGAGGAGATATGGAGACAAAGTCTGGAACAGAGACTCAAGAAATGGCCATTCAGAACCTGCCCCACCTGGGGATCCAGCCTATATACATACAGCCACCAAACACAGACAATATTCCTGATGCCAAGAAGTGCATGCTGACAGGAGCCTGATATAGATGTCTCCTGAGAGGCTCAGCCAGAGCATGACAAATACAGAGGCAGATGATTTCAGTCAACCATCAGACTGAGAACAAGGTCCCCATTGGAGGAGTTAGAAGAAGGATTGAAGGAGCTAAAAGAGTTTGCACACCCATAAGAACAACAATACCAACCAGAGTTCCCAGGGACTAAACCACCAGCCAAAGAGTACACATGGACAGACCCATGGCCCCAGCTGCATATGTCACAGAGGATGGCCTTGATGGGCAACAAAGGGAGGAGCAGCCCTTGGTCCTGCCATGGCTGGGCCTCCCCACTCTCCCAGTCTAGGGGAATGTCAGGAAGAGGTGAGTGGTTGAGTGGAGGAAAGGGGATAACATTTGAAATGTAAATTAAAAAATACAATAGAAAAAAGAGAATACCTCCATGAGATAGGCCTGGAGGCAAGTCTGTGGGGACATTTTTTGATTAATGTATAATGCTTATGTTTTCCAGCTACCTATGTGGTACAATCCTGGGAAGATCATCCTGGATGCTATAAGAATACTGGCTGAGAAAACCATGGGGAACAAGCCAGTAAATAGTGTTACTACATTTTCTCTGCATCAGTTTGTGCCTACAGATTCCTGTCTTGAAATCCTACCTGGACTTACCTTCATGATGGACTGTGACACAGACATTCAAGTTAAAATCAACATTGTCTTAGTTAAGATTTTTATTGCCATAAAGAGACACTGTGACCATAACCACTCTTAGAGGAAATCATTTAAATGAGGCTGCCTTATACCTTCAGCAGTTTAATCCATTGTCATGGAGGGAAGCTTGGTGGCATGCAGAAAGACATGGTGCTAGAGAGGTAGCAGTGAGTTCTATAGCTGGATTGGCAGATAGCAGGAAGAAAAAAATCACACTAAGCCTGTTTTAAAGCATCCAAAACCTCAAAGACTACCCACAATGACAACCTTCCTGCAGAAAGGCCTTAATGACTCCAACAAGACCATACCTTCTAATAGTATTTTTATTCTTGTTGCTTTTGGTCAGTACTACTACTACTACTACTACTACTACTACTACTACTACTACTACTACTACTACTACCACCACTACCACTACCTCTTCCTCTTCCTCTTCCTCTTCCTCTTCCTCTTCCTCTTCCTCTTCCTCTTCCTCTTCCTCTTCTTCTTCTTCTTCTTCTTCTTCTTCTTCTTCTTCTTCTTCTTCTTCTTCTTCTTCTTCTTCTTCACCATCCATTCATTATCTCACACTAGGTCTGTCCTCTAAAATTTTCTCGTACTGTTTAGCCTCCCATGTCCCCAAGAGGATGTCCCGACGCAAACCCCATCCTGCCAGAGCTCCCCAATCCCTGGAGCCTCAAGTCTTTCCTCAAAGGTTAGGTGTGTCTTTTCCCACTGAGACCAAACAAGGGAGTCCATTGCTATATATGTGTTAGGGGCTGTATGCTGCTTAGTAGGTGACCCAATGTCTGGTAAGTCTTTTATTCTTTTTTTTTGTATATTTTTATTTACATTTCAAATGTAATTCTCTTTCACAGCCATAAGCCCCTTTCAATCCCCCCCCTTCTTCTTTTTAAGGGTGTTCCCCCTCCCCAACAGCCCCCTTTTCCACCCCCCTGATATTCCACTGCACTGGGGGTTCCAGCCTTGGCAGGACCAAGGGCTTCTCCTCCCACTGGTGCTCTAAAGGGTCATCCTCTGCTACATATGCAGCTGGAGCCATGGGTCTATCCATGTGTACTCTTTGGGTAGTGGTTTAGTCCCTGGGAGCTTTGGTTGGCTATTATTGTTGCTCTTATGATGTTGCAAATTACTTCAGCTCCTTCAATCCTTTCTGCAACTCCTCCAACTAGTAGCCTGCTCTCAGTTCAATGGTTTGCTGCTAGCATTCGCTTCTGTATTTGTCATGCTCTGGCTGAGCCTCTAAGGAGATGGCTATACCAGACTCCTGTCAGCATGCACTTAGCTTCATCAGTATTGTCTAGTTTTGGTGGCGGTGTATATGGGATGTATAGGCAGGTGGGGCAGTCTCTGAATGACCATTCTTTCAGTCTCTGTTCCAAAGTTTGCCTCCATATCTTCACCTATGAATATTTTTGTTTCCCCCCTTTAGGAATGAATGGAGCCCCCCACTTTGGTCATTCTTCTTGAGCTTCATGTGGTCTGTAGATTGTATCTTGGGTAATTCGAGCTTTTGGGCTAATATCCACTTATCAGTGAGTTCATACCATGTGTGTTGTTTTGGGATTAGGTTACTTCACACAGGATGATATTTTCTAGTTCCATCCATTTGTCATTGTTTTTGATAGCTGAGTAGTACTCCATTGTGTAGATGTACCACATTTTCTGTATCCACTCCTTTGTTGGAGGACACCTGGGTTCTTTCCAGCTTCTGGCTATTATAACTAAGGCTGCTATGAAGATAGTGGAGCATATGTCCTTGTTGTATGTTGGAGCATCTTTTGGGTATATGCCCAGGAGAGATATAGCTGGATCCTGAGGTAGTGCAATGTCCAATTTTCTGAGGAACCTCCAGACTGATTTCCAGAGTGATTGTCTTAGTGTGCAATCCCACCAACAATGGAGGAATGTTCCTCTTTCTCCACATCCTGGACAGCATGTGTTGTCACCTGAGTTTTTGATTCAGACTGGGGTGAGGCAGATCTCAGGGTTGTTTTGATTTGCATTTCCCTGATGACTAATGATGTTGAACATTTCTTTAGGTACTTTTCAGCCATTCAATATTCCTCAGCCGAAAATTCTTTGTTTAGCTCTGTACCCCATTTTTTTCATAGGGTTATTTGGCTCTCTGGAGTCTAACTTCCTGAATTCTTTGTATATTTTGTATATTAGCCATCTATCAGATGTATGATTGGTAAAGGTTGTTTCACAATATGTTGGTTGCCATTTTGTTTTATTCTCCTTTAATTGGATATTTTATTTACATTTCAAATGTTATCCCATATCCTGTTTATACTCTGAAAACCTCCTAGCCCACACCCCGCCCTCCTGCTTTTATGTTGGTGCTTCCCCAGCCACCCATGTGTTTGAGGTTCTTCCCTGTTTTCTCTTCTATTAAATTCAGTGTATCTGTTTTTATGTAGAAGTCCTTGATCCACTTTGACTTGAGCATTGTAAAGTAGTTAAGAATGGGTCAATTTGCATTCTTCTACATGCTGATGGCCAGTTGAACCATCACCATTTGTTGAAAATGCTGTCTTTTTTTCCCACTGGATGGTTTTAGCTCCTTGGTCAAAAATCAAGTCATCAGAGGTATGTGGGTTCATTTCTGGGTCTTCAACTCTATTCCATTGATCTACGTGCCTGCCTCTATACCAATACCATGCAGTTTTTATCATGACTGCTCTGTAATAAAGCTTGAGATCAAGGATGGTGATTTGCCAAGAAGTTCTTTTATTGTTGAGAATACTTTTCACTATCCTTGTTATTTATTTATTTATTTATTTATTTATTTATTTATTTATTTATTTATTTAATTTTTGGTTATTCCAAATGGATTTGCAAGTTGGTCTGTCTAACACTATGAAGAAATGAGTTGGAATTTTGATGGGGATTGCATTGAATCTGTAGATTGCTTTCAGTAAGATGGCCATTTTTATTTTAGTATATTAATCCTGCCAATCTAAAGCATGGGAGATCTTTCTACCTTCTTAGATTTTCCTTGATTTCTTTCTTCACAGACTTGATGTTCTTGTTATACAGATCTTTCACTTGCTTGGATAGAGTCAAACCAAGGTAATTTATATTGTTTGGGACTATTGTGAAGGGTGAAATTTCCCTAATTTCTTTCTCAGTCTGTTTATCCTTTGAGTAGAGGAAGGCTACTGATTTGTCTCAGTTAATTTTATAACCAGCCACTTTGCTGAAGTTGTTATAAGGTGTAGTATTTCGCTGTTGGAATTTTTTGGGCTCACTTTAGTATATTATCATATCTGTAAATAATAATATTTTGATTTCTTCCTTTCCAATTTGCATCCTTTTGACTGCCTTTTGCTGTTGCTCTGGCTAGGACCTCAAGTACTATATTGAATAGGTAGGGAGAGAGTGGGCAGCCTTGTCTAGTCCCTGATTTTAGCGGGATTGCTTCAAGTTTCTCTCCATTTAATCTGATTTGCTGTATATTGCTTATACTATGTTTAGATATGGGCCTTGAAGTCCTAATCTTTACACGACTCTTACCATGAAGGGGTGTTGAATTTTGTCAAGTGCTTTCTCAGCATCTTATGAGATGCTCATGTATATTTTTCTTTGAGTTTTTAAATAATGAATTACATTGATGGATTTCCATATATTGAATAATCCCTGCATCCCTGGGTTAAATCTACTTGATCATGATGGTTGATCATTTTGAGGTATTCTTGGATTCCCTGTGTAAGAATTTTATTGAGTATTTTTGTATCAATATTCTTAAGTGAAATTGATCTGAAGGTCTCATTCTTTGTTGTGACTTTGTGCATTAGGTATGAGCATAATTGTGGCGTCATAGAATGAATTGGGTGGTGTTCCTTCTGTTTGTATTTGTGGAATAGTATGAAGAGTATTGGTATTAGGTCTTCTTTGAAGGTCTGATAGAATTCTTCAATTCAACACAACAGGTCTTGGGTTTTTTGTTTTTTGTTTTTTTTTTTTTGAGACTTTTATTGACTGCTTCAATTTCTTTATTGGTTATAGTACTTTTAAGATTGTTTATCTGATCCAGATTTAAATTTGATATTTGGTATCTGGCTAGAAAATTGTTTATTTATTGTCAGATTTTCCAGTTTTCTTGAGTATAGATTTTTGTAGTAGGATCTGATGATTTTTTTTGAATTTCCTTGGTTTCTTTGGTTATGTCTCCCTTTTAATATATGATTATTCTCTTTCTGTTCCCTATCATTAGTCTGGCTAAAGGCTTAACTATCTTGGTGATTTTCTCAAAAAACAAACTCCTGGTTTTATATAGTTCCTTTTCTTTCTACATCATTGATTCTAAGTCCAAGTTTGATTATTTCTTGCCATTTACTCCTTTTGGGTATATTTGCTTTTTTTATGTTGTAGAGTTTTCATGTGTACAGTCACACTGAGAGAGTATGTTCTCTGCAGTTTCTTTTTGGAGGCACTAAGAGCTAAAATTTTATCTCTTAGCATACTTTCATTGTGTCACATAAGTTTTGCTATGTTGTGCCGTCATTTTAAATAAATTCTAAAAAGTTTTTAATTTCTTTCTTTCTTTCTTCCTTGACCAAGTTTTCATTGAGTAGAGTATTCTATAGCTTCTATGTGTACATGGGCTTTCTGTTGTGTTTGTTGCTATTGAAGACAAGCCTGAGTCTGTGGTGATCTGACAGGGTGCATGGGATTCTTTCAATCTTTTTATTTGTTCAGTTCTGTTTTTTGACCAATTATATTGTCAACTTTGGAGAAGGAACCATGAGGTGCTGAGAAGAAGGCATATTCATTTGTTTCAGATAAAATGTTCTACAGATATCTGTTAAAGCCATTTAGTTCATAACTTCTGTTAGTTTCTCTGTGTCTCTGTTTAGTTTCAGTTTCCATGATCTGTCCATTGATGAGACTGGGACATTAAAGGCTCCCCCTATTATTTTGTGAGGTGAAATGTGTGGTTTGAGCTTTAGCAGAGTTGCTTTTAGCATTGTGGGTACCCTTGCATTTGGAGCATAGATGGTAAAAATTGAGAGTTCACTTTTGTAGATTTTTCCTTTGATGTGTATAAACTGGCCTTCCTTAACTTTTATGATAACTTTTGTTTCAAAGTCAATTTTATTCAATATTTGACTGGCTATTCCTGGTTGTTTCTTGGGAACATTTGCTTGGAAAAAATTTTTCCAACTTTTTACTCTGAGATAGTTTCTGTATTTGTCACTGTGGTGTGTTTTCTGTATGTAGCAAAATGCTGGGCCCTCTTTATGTATCCAGTCTGTTAGTTTATGTCTTTTTATTAAGGAAATGAGTTCATTGATGTTAAGGAATATTGAGGAATGGTGATTGTTACTTCCGTTATTTTTGTTGTTAGAGGTAGAATTATGTTTTCTGGCTACTATCTTTTGGGTTTGTTGAAAGAAGATTAATTTCTTGCTTTGTCTAGAGTATACTTTCCCTCCTTGTACTGTAGATTTCCATCTATTATCCTTTGTAGGATTGGATTTGTAGAAATATATTGTGTAAATTTGGTTTTGTCATGGAATATGTTGGTTTCTCCATCTATGTTAATTGAGAGTCTTGCTGGATATAGTAGCCTGGGCTGGCATTTGTGTTCTCTTAGAATCTGTATAACATGGGCCCAGGATCTTCTGGCTTTCATAGTCTCTTATGAGAAGTCTGGTGTAATTCTGATAGGTCTGCCTTTGTATGTTATTTGATCTTTTTCCCTTACTGCTTTTAATATTCTTTCTTTGTTTTGTGCATTTGCTGTTTTGATTAATATGTGAAGGGAAGAAGGTTTTCTGGTCCAGTCTATTTGGAATTCTGTAGGCTTCTTGTAGATTTATGGGCATCTTTCTTTAGGTTAGGGAAGTTTTCTTCTGTTATTTTGTGGAAGATATTTATTAGCCCTTTAATTTAGGAGTCTTTGTTCTCTTCTATACATATAAACCCTAGGGTTTTGTCTTCTCATTGTGTTCTGGATTTCCTGGATGCTTTAGATTAGGTGCTTTTGCCATTTTGCATTTTCTTTGACTGTTGTATCAATGTTTTCTATGGTATCATCTGCACATGAGATTCTCTCTTCTATCTCTTGTACTCTGTTGGTGATGCTTGAATCTATGATTCCTGATTGTTTGCCTAGGTTTTCTAACTCCAATATTGTCTCCTTTTGTGATTTCTTATTTTTCCAATTTTCATTTTTAGATTCTGGATGGTTTTGTTCAATTCCTTCCACCTGTTTGGTTGTATTTTTTCTGTAATGCTTTATGGGTGTTTTGTGTTTCCTGTTTAAGGGCTTCTACCAGTTTTCCTGTGTTCTTCTGTATTTGTTTAAGGGAGTTATTTATGTCCTACTTAAAGTCCCATATCATCATCATGAGATGTGATTTAAATCAGAATCTGGATTTTCTGGTCTGTTGAGGTATCAAGTAATTGCTGTATTGGTAGAACTGGGTTCTGATGATGCCATGTAGCCTTGGTTTCTGTTCCTCATTATCTCATGCTTGCTGTCTTTCCATCTAGTTATCTCTGATGTTCATTGTTCTTGCTGTCTCTTATTGAAACCTGTCCCTCCTATGAGCCTGTGAGCCTTTGATATTAGGTCTGTCAGCACTCCTAGGAGACCAGTTCTCTCCAGGCAGGATTTTGGTGTGGAGAGCTCTGTCACAGGGTTGTCTTTCTGGGACTGATGGAAACCCGAAGGATTCTGTTGTAAGTTGCTCCACAATTCCTGTGCCCTGTAGTCTCCTGATGGGTCCTTCTTTGGACAGTAATTGGAGCAAGAGTGTTGGTCTCACCTGTGATCTCAGGAGTGACAATACTCCTGGGAAACCAGCTCTCTCTGCACGTGATTTTGATACAGATAACTCTGCCATAGACTTACACAGGGGCACAAATGGAGACTAGAAGGTCCTGTCAGTCTTTATCATAGCAATAGAAATTGAACCAGGACAATGAGTCAGCTTCAGGCAGGGAATTAGAAGACACTTGGCTGCTCAGATCATACACACTCCTGAGTAATGGAACAGTTTTGTTTGAATATTTGGATTCTCCCAACTTCATATTTTTAAACAAATTTCTCAATGTGCTAATATGAAAGTGGAGTCTTGTTGGAAGAAATTAATTAATCTTCATCTCTGTGATTAATTCCCTCATAGAAAAGACAGAAAGAGGCTGATAGCCCCCCCATATATATATATATATATATATGGGAAAAACACAACTTATAAGAAATGGGCCCACATCAGATATACTGGCTGGTTTGTATTTTCCAACCTCCACCTCAAATGGGACAATAATATGGGGAGATTCACATACAGAAATATAATTTGCTGCAGACCCATCCCAACAATTGTCTTCTTTGACAATATTTCCAGATAGTGATTTAAAAAGTAATTCTACATATTTTTGTCGAACCAGAGTCTATTCTTACACATGAAAAATACCAGCAGTACAGTCAGAGCATACAAAATACACTAGAAAATATTGGGATAAAAATTAAGGTGTAGAAAGATTGTTAGAGGTTAAGTGAAATTTCTGCTCTTGCAGAAAACACAGAATTAAGTTTCCAATATCTACACAATGGCTCATAGCCATCTATATCTCCATTCTCAAGTATCTTTTTCAGTCTAATGGTACTAGGCATGCATTTCACGCACATACATATATGTTGGCAAGAGCTAATGCACATAATATAAAAATAAATAAAACAGTACAAAGGAAATTAAATTAAGTATCTGGCAGTCTCCAGAAGTCTCCTTATTTTTATAAAACTGTGCCTTACAGATTAGAGCTCCTGCATTTATAGTTTCAATATGATAGCATATGAATCAGTCAGAGTTGGGACACTCTGCCCCTTAGTTCAAGCCCTCAAATGGTCAGTAATAAAATGATAGGGAGCATCAGTAAAATTGATGACTTTTAGTAAGAATTGCACTTGAAATTATTATTATTATTATCATTATTATTACTACTACTACTACTACTACTACTACTACAATTATTTCAGGATATATACATGTATTTAAAAACCTCTGCTCTATTTGTCCCATCATTTTTCAAAGAACTGAAAACCCATTTTCCAATGTACAGCTGCAGAGTGAGAACCTGGGATCACATGTTTAACTTTGCTCTTTTTGTTCCCTCTTGGTAATTCTTAATATTTTTCTGATCTCAAAAGAACAAGCATTTTAGAATAGCCTTACAGAATTCCTGGCCTGAAATTGACCCTGTTTAGTTAGTATCTAAGACATCTCTTTCAAACACCTTTTACCTTTTCTTCTATTGTAAGGAGAGCAAAGGTTATAACATATTCTTCTGAAACAGTTAAATATTGTGTCAAAAGAATCTGATATGAACCAGCAAGTTCAGATTGGAAATCGGGTTTCTTGTAGCTACAGAACAAAAACAAACCCTGCTTGATTTTACAGCATTTAAAATTGTTTTTGCTTAAATGCAAAACTAAGCAGCTGCAGCAATCAGATTAACTACAAATCCAAAAACACCTAGAGCAATGCATAGGTTATCTACTTATCTTACACACCAGCTTCTCCAGTGTTGGCCTTTCAAGGATAATATTCCTTATAGCTGTTTAATGTATTTCAAATAGTATAAAAACAAGCTACAACAGGTGTTTTCAACTACCAAATCCACCACCATTACATTTGATTTTGATAACCTCCAGTCTCACACATGTACAGAATCAAGCTCATGCAATGCCTCATATGAAAGCGACTTGAATGAGATTTCTGGATGAGTGGCCAGTGTGCCTAAAGGAAGATTCAAGGGGTCACATTTGGAAATTTTCCTTTGCATACTTTTAGAGAGAGGCCACAGCTCAGGTTGCCTCAAGAAATATGGAATACTAAAATGTCAAAGAATATAATGAAATTATACTTCTGTATATACTATTCTCATTTACCAGTGTTTCAAACTGAAGTAGTTTCAAGTAGTTAAGTGATTAGTAAAGGACTTCATATAGGGTTTGAGATATGTAGGAGAGGATCATCTGATGATGGGAAAATACAGAATAGCATTATAAAAATGCAAAGGGGAAAGTAGAATGAGAGGATTAGATGGAGATGGAAATTTTAAAGCCCGGTAAAGGAAAGAATATGGGGAGAAACTAGTAAATTTAATGACTTTTTCAAATGCTATGTGGACCCTTCTACCTTAGCAACTTCATGAACCATATACATATAAGAGAGAAATTTAAATTGAGACAATGTATAACTGAGGAGAAAACTAGGTATCTTATGTTACTAAATAAAATCTTAATGCAAGGAATGGGTTACAGATTGTCCAAGTTCTTGGTCAAAATGCTTTTTATAGAACACCCTAAACAATACAGAGTATTGCCAAGGCATAGGTTACTCTTCCTATCCTGATAGTAAGGCCATAGCCTACCTTTCTGAAGCAGCATATGACATTATATGGAGGATTCAAGCAGGTGTCGAACTAGAAGCTTCATGTTTATATACCAGTGGGCATAGTATTAGTAATTACTTCACATGCTACTGGAAGAAAAAAAAATAATCATTATTTACAAGTCCTGTGATTTACAACCTCAGCCTGCCTTCAAGATATGTGGACACAATAGAGACACGAATGTTAATGGAGTATCCAACTATTTTTTTTATTAGATTTAATACCTATTCCATGAAGTGGATCTGATATTCTGATAATGCTAACCTTAACAAAACCCGGAAAATAGGTAGGTTATAGACCCTGGACAAAAACCTATTACTATTGTTCTGCTAAAGGTACATAGCAACAAAATGACTCCTAATGGAATATTGCTATACCAATAGAAAAAGTATCATTCAACCTTCATCAGGGAAGATTTTTCTTGCAATAGATTGAAATTAATAAAATACAGCTGGAGAATGTGCAGAAAGCAATGGACTTTGGAGCATCTAAATAGGATGACTTCATCAAACCCCTCCCCTCAAGACTCAGGGATCTATGCAAAAGAGGCCACAGGAAGATTCTAAGAGCCAGAGTTGGTGGATAACTCCAAGGGAACGACATCTTCCAGACACAACCAGTCTGTGGCAGCATGCATAAGAATCTTCACAGGTTTAAATCAGACAAACTCCTGACACTGAAAAGGGAAACCAGACAGAAAGTCTTATCTCTTACCAGGAAGGTCTTTTCAATTTGATACCTGCTGTGAAAGGGAAAATCAGTTTTCTCCAATGGAATATCACTGGGTATATCAGTCATACTTAGGGACAGGCCTCATGTGCAAGAGTATTGCCCAACACAAAAATCAATGTTTTTGTTTCTGGTTATTGGTTTTTGTTTGTACACTATTTTGTTTTGGTACTATTGTATTTTTAAAGTTCATTTTAATTTATTTCACATTTTTGAAAGAGAGGGAGGGAGGGGATGGCAGCGGTGAGGGAGGGAAGTGGGGCACATGAGGTTGGGTGGGTAGGGAGGTGGGTAGGAACTGGGATGAGTTTAGGAGGAAGAATATGATCAAACTATACTCTAGGAAAAAAGGTAAATTAGAATAAATAAATAAATTTTAAAACAAAACTTAAAATACTAAGGCGAAATTGATAATGTGCTTCTGGATATAGTATTGCCATTTACCAACCTTGGGCTAAAAGAAGCACAAAACAGCATTAACAACAAAAGCTTAAGTAAGGGCCTAATAGGCATTTTAAAACTGTCATTTTAAATAAGGTCAGAAATCAAACACAAAGAACCCAGCTCAAGCTGTCTGCCACCTGTCTGGGTCCTGCTGTATGAAGAGGCCACATATTCCCTGGTGGCCCTGCTTTCTGATCACCTAACGGGTTAACCAGCCATCTGTGTCTCCTGCCATCACTAATCAGAATGCTCCACGCATCTATTGTCCTTCGGCTTCAGGGCACTTAGAGCACTATGGTTTTTGCCTACATGGCTTCTGCTTAAGGAAGGCTAGGCTGGTGCACAGCAACTTTCCTTTCCCTGTGTCTCTATAACAGCTTCCCAAATAATTTCTCCCTTCAGTGTACCTCACTTGATTTTCAGTTAATAATTAAAATCATCATCACCAAGCTGTCTTTCTCCTGGACTCCATCTGCTTTTCCTTTCAAATTCCACATGCTCTGGACGAAAGCCCCCCTTGAGGATTCTGTCAATTTTGCAATTTTTAAAACTGAAGTTTGGCGGTTACTACTTTTTAATAGTGAAGGAAGCCCCAGCTGTTTGGCTTTGGAAAAGGAAACTATAGACACAAATGAGTAATGGAGAAAGAAACAAAACAATGGGGAATTTATTGAAGTTTGCTGGTTCACTCTGATGGCTATTAAATTCCATTGAAAAGACACAAATTCTGGATAACACATTGGTAATATTATTTGAGATGAAGATATCAACATATATCAGATGTTGTCATGTTACATTTATGTAATCTAATTTAGTGGAATCCAAAGAGTTTGAGTTAATAAATTTGAATTTAAGAGACAATAAATTGGGGGAGACTTTGTCCTAATGTAAACTATTGGTAGTTTCAGAATACAAATGTATAATATATGATTTATATAGTAAGATTTTTTACAGATTTATTTACTTTAGTAACATTATTATTTTACCTCATATATGCAATGTCAACCATATCTGTCAAATTATTAAATTTCCACAACAATGTATCTGAAATACTATTTGCTGTACCATGCAATTTTTTCTTTTATGTGAGAAATTCACCTTTATTTCTTAAGTTCTTTATAACACTACAGAATACTTTTAATTATAAGAATTAGGACAGAACTTTGGGTTTAATCACCGTAACAATTCAACTCTTTTTCTTATATATAAAGAAAGGCAATGCACTTATTATGTGAAAGTCTTTTACCTGGTGCAAGGAAAAGAATGTTTTGATTATAGTAATTCAGACTTTCATTAGTACTATTCAATTTTGCTACTATTTCTCATCCCAATATTCAAAAACTAATTAAGCAGACTTAATTATTACCTGTCACATGCCTAGAATACATGTCAAACATTCAATTAAGTGTCTTAAAAGTCCCTTACCCCGCTGTTTTCTATCTCTCTATTATCATAGGATGTACCACTGACACCTAGCTAATTCAGGGAAGGAGAGAGCCTAAACTAAGCAGTCAAATGTAAGAGCTGAATAAATACTTAGTGATGAATTTTAATAGCAAAGGACAATGACACATATAAAAAGAGCCCAGAGACCTGTGACATAATTTAAATAAAATGAACAGCTCACACTCTAGGTAAGCCACTGACTTGATTTGGGCGACAGTTAAGACTATAATTCAATTATTCAGTTCTCTATTTTTCCCCTTTCATTCCTAGTCACACACAAACATCCATTCCCCAGATTCCATTTGTGAATGCAATCATTAAGATTAAACTGTTCCAAGGGTCCTCTTTCTTACCCAGATGGTCTCTCCCTACTTAAAGTTTCAGTTCAAAAGTCCCAAGTGATTTTGAAGCACATTTTAGTATCAGTGCTTTTGATTACAAAAAAGAAAATATTTTCCTTTATACTTTCTGCTTAAATTACTTCAAATAAGTGTTACTAAATGCAATATTGCTTTCTCTCTCTCTCTCTCTCTCTCTCTCTCTCATATATATATATATATATATATATGTGTGTGTGTGTGTGTGTGTGTGTGTGTGTGTATGCACTTATGTGTGTTTGTGTGTTAAAACCATTCAGTCACAAAATAGGGAAATCAACTATTAAATGAGAATATGTTTGAGATACACTCTGCAAATTTCAAAAAATATGTCAGTTTGCAGGTAGTTTGTACACAAATGTGTGTAAAGTATTTGTGCTTACATGTGGAATAAAGTGAGCAAAAGAATGTCATGATATATGATTATTATTTTATCATGTTAGCAATTATTTAAAATAATAAAAATACTTAATGTCCAAAAAGTTGTATAAAAACAGGCTTCCTTTTCCAATAACATTGGAGCCAAATTTTTCAAATACTTTGCAAAAGTAGTTTGTAAAGAACTACAATAATTCTTAAAACATTATGGTACATTCGTAAGCTCTGCTTTGGATAAAAACATAAAAACAAGTATGTTATTTACAATGACAAATATAGTCAAGATTACAAAAGAGAAAAACAGAAAGATGTCGACAGAAAAATTGTTTGGTAATCTGTGATGTCATCTACTTAAGGAAATACCAGACATTCATTAGAAATAATGATTTTGAGGCCTGGGAAAGGTGCATAATAAGTTATTAAATGGAAGAGTAACATAAAGATGTGAGTTCTGAATAATTTTTGGTGTATGCCAGCATGTGTAGTGTTTAAAAAGCATTTAAAATGTGCTAATATCAAGTACAGAGGGATTCCTACAAAGGTTACATTATGGAGAATGCTCTGAGGCTTGAGAGTAGAACTTCTGGGTAATTCATGCATGTCAACTCCAGGGAATGTTTTACCTGCTTGATCAAATGGCTATTTTAGAAATATCACCCTATTTCCAGAGTGCATAAAGAACCGGAGAGGAAAAGAAACAGAATACTAAACTGGGATTTCTCTAGAAGAATTGAAAACTAGTTTCAGGCAGCATGAATTTCCTAATTCAGTTTCATTACTGGTAGTTGACTTGTTTGTAATCTCATTATGTGGGCACAGGGTTATTTTTATCTATAAGGTTCTAGTACTTCTTCAAAGTAAATTTGGATATAAGATTATGATTTCATACTATTTTATTTAAACATAGTATTTGTTTAGCAAGAATATTGTATAAAAGATTTGTATATGCTTTTGGTCTTCCTTCTTCTTGAGCTTCATGTGGTCTGTGAATTGTATCTTGAATGCTTCAGTCCTTCTTAAAAGGGGGAACAAAATACTCAAAGAAGGAAATACAGAGACAAAGTATGGGGCAGAGACTGATGGAAAGGCCATCCAGAGACTATCCCACCTGGGGATCAATCCCATCTCCAGACACCAAACCCAGACACTATTGCTGATGCCAAAAAGTACTTGCTAATAGGAACCTGGTATACCTGTCTCCTGAGAGGTTCTGCTAAAGCCTGACAAATACAGAGGCAGATGACCTCAGCCAACCATTGGACTGAGAATGGGGTCCCCAATAGAGGGGTTAGAGAAAGGACTGTAGGAGTTGAAGGGGTTTGCAACCCATAGGAAGTAACAACAGTATCAACCAGCCAGACACCCCCACAGCTCCCAGAGACTAAACCACCGACCAAAGACTTCACATGGAAGAACCTATGGACCTAGCTGCATATGTAGCATTGATGCCTTGTCGGGCATCAATGGGAGGAGAAGCACTTGGTCCTTGGAAGGCTTTATGCCCTAATGTAGAGAAATGCCAGGGTGGGGAGGTGAGAGTCTGTGGGTGGTTGGAAGAGCACACTCATAGAAGCAGGGGGAGGAAGGGTGGAATACGGGGTTTCCAGAGGGGAAAGGAGATAACATTAGAAATGTAAATAAATAAAATATCTAAATAAAAATTTAAATTACATACTATTTTTATTATTTTTATTTTAAAGACATCATTGAATAGCAACCCAGTATTGAACAAATATTTTTTTTTCTGTCTTAGGGTTACTTCTGATGTAATGAAACACCTGGTCAAAAGCAAATTGAGAGAAAAGGGTTTATTTGGTTACACTTCCATTATCAGTGTTCATTAATAAAGGGAGTCAGGACATGAACTCAAACATGGATGGAACCTGTAGATAGGAGCTGATGAAGAGGCCATGTACTTAGACGACTTTCTAATGGAACACAGGACCATGAACCCAGGGATGATACCACCAACAAAGGGCTACATCCTCCCTCTCAATCACTAATTAAGAAAATTGCTCACAGGCTTGCCTGCAGCTTGATCTTATCGAGGCATATTTTTAAAAATCGAGGTTGCCTCGTTTCAGTTTACTCAAGCTTGTACCAAGATGACATAAATCCAGCTAACAGAGTTTCAAAGGTTGAAAATAAATGACACGAGCTAGTGAATGTAACTCAAAGCTATAAATAAGACTCTTTTAATATATCAATGTTTTAGTGATTACTTCATATTAAAAATGACACTATTTACCCTGTCTTCTCTCTCCTTCACCTCCTATTCCTTACACCCTCCTTCCAACTCAGGCATGCATGCACTTGAGCGTGCATGCGCGCGTGTGCGCGCACACACACACACACACACACACACACACACACACATCAATACATAAGTACAAACTATTGTATCCTTTCAGTTTTGCCTCCTTGTACTTGTTTCTATTCATTTCAAGGTAAGACTTATTGATATTTTCCCTAATTACATTGATTAGTCAGCTGGTGTTGGGATTGTTCATGTTTTGTTTAGGCAACCATACTGATGAGATTTCATGGTGGTAGCTTTTCTTTTCAGAGGCAGAAAGTAGATGTATAAATTGGGACTGGGTCTTCCCTGAGTGCTAGCTGTTAGAGTACTGGAAGATGACTCACAAACTAAACTGCTAAAGAAGGAAAGCAAACAACAGCCCTAACCACCATGATGCTTGGGAGCCAGCACAATAACCAGCATGGAAATATATCCTTAAAGATGCATGAGGTTCATTTATATCT
Organism: Rattus rattus; assembly: GCF_011064425.1. Classification (NCBI taxonomy): domain Eukaryota; kingdom Metazoa; phylum Chordata; class Mammalia; order Rodentia; family Muridae; genus Rattus; species Rattus rattus. The sequence goes on from NC_046172.1 coordinate 84,189,980, forward strand.
TGATGATAGTAGGCAACTTGACTGTCCAATTAAACTAAAATACTTCTTCATAGGAGTGAATTAGTGCTTGATATTATAAAACTAGGCTAAAAGTACATGTGACTACTGAGACCATGGAAGGGAGAGGAAAATTAATTACTGCTGCTTTCCTAAACCTGTATAACTTCTAACTGCTTTCTAATATTCATCTTTATATGCACAGATAAAAGTAGTTCTCATCCCTCAGCAAAGATGATGGCATTTTTAAAAGAGCTAATGAAATTGATCTTTCTTAGGTTGTTTCGGGTATGGAAGTGAGTAGTGGTAATTTCAATGATATCAAAGATATATGTGTAAGGATCTGGGCCTGATGTAGAAGTAACCAAAGTCATTGCTATGTTCTGATTACAGGAGTCTGAGCATTAGAGATGAGAATAAAGGCAATAAACAGAGCGATAAGATCAGGTAAAAACTAAAGATGAGCACATGCAGTAACATAGAAAAATAATGCAAATGGGAACATGCTGTATAGTTATAGGTACGTTAAAACAAAACTCCATATTTAATATAAGCAAGATGGACTAGAAGGAAAATAAATACCAAAATTACCGTTAGGATATACATAAATGAGATCTATTTTTTTAATTGTCCAATATAATACTTCATTATTATCTTTCTATAATTACATTTCAAATTTAATCACCAATAATTTATTCACTGCATAAAATCATAAATTTAATGTAATTTTAAGTTCTTGTGATTCAACCACAATTTGATACCTTTTATAAAGCATGTATAAAACATAAATGATGCAAATGAAAATTCAAGGTAATCCTGTTGAATACACAGTTCTTTATATGTAATTTTATAGTATATATATTAGGAATAGAATCTGGTATCATACTCCTGAATTTATGTCACACTTTGCTCAAAAATTTCAATAGATCAGTGTGAAACTGTAATCGGTTTGTTTCACTTTTTTCCTGAGCAAGGATATTTATCATGTATATGAAAATAAAACTAGCAGCTATTGTTTTATATAAATCAAGTCTAATTTCAAATGACCAGCACACATTAATTGCTTTGACACTTGCACAGATGTTGAAACTTCAAACAAACAAACAAACAAACAAAGAAACAGGAAGTATTTCCAAAGGGAATCTAGCTTTACATTAAGCTTACAAATCCTAGACCCTAAAGATGTTGAAATTTAAAACAAAGAAAGGAACAAACAGCAAGTATTCCCAAGGGACCTAGCTCTGCATGAAGTCTACAGTGAAACTGGTCATGTTAGACAATAGAATCTTTGAGGAAGAATGAACTTGGTCATATTAGTGTTGTAAGGACTGGGGATACATCTAGTTTGGACCAGGTATCTATCTGGGGTGATGTGACAAGTAGTCTTCTTTCAGAAGGCAGCTACCACCAGAACTGAGGAGTCATAACTACTACTTCTTTATATACTTTTTAAAATTTTCCCTATAAACCAATGATTTCATTTGTTTGAGGAAATAAGTAGTCATACGATTCCTCTCAGTAATATTTGAGTCCCAAAAAAACAATGTGAAACCTACATTAATTTTTATAACAGAACTTCACTTTAAGACAATCTGCTTGGCACAATCAAGTCAATTCACACTGATTGTGCTTAAAATTAACTAGCTATTGTATATACTACTTTGAAGAGCAAAGCAATATCAATGATCACACACACACACACACACACACATATATGATATCAATATGAACATCTCAAAGATAAAGACAAGCTAATTCAGTGGACATAGTAGAGCTTTTCCTCAGTTTAGTTGTGGAATATAGTCCTTTAATTCAGGAATTTAAGTGCTGCTTCTATTAGATTGGTTTCTATTGTTGGGTTTGGTTTACTGAGTCTGTTTTTTTTAAATATCCATTTGCTCTTTACTATAAGAAGTTAAAGAATGCATTAAAGTTAAATGCTGTCAAATAAATATCATTTGTATATTAGAATAATTACCACCTAATATTTGATGTTTATGATAGAATATAAGGCAAATTCAATATAGTTTCACTGTTTAGATCTAAAATAGCACATTATGGAAGAATGTGGTCAAACGTGGTTTATAAGAATCTCCTTCAATTAATATTTGCATTTATCATTGCAAGGTTGTTCAGACACAATAATTTTGCTACATCTTTGATTTTCAAATATTACCTAAGATAATATTTGCCTGTATAAAACAGGAAATTTACGTGGCTTATAAGGAGACGATGTCTAATGAATTTATTGATTTCTCTTTTCATTTCTCAGAAATGTACTAACTAGCACAAAACTATTGTCTAATACAAAGCTTTCCAATGAGGCTGTCTTTTATTTGACCAGCTAGTTTGGTTAACCACAAAGGTGTTCAATCTTCCCATTCTGAATTAAATCTTCTTTCCATATTTATAAATCTATGTGTCACCAATCAAACATCAAAATAAGTTGCACAATAAAATACCATCTGCTGCTTTGGTGTATTTTTACCCAGAGTCCTCTGAATTATCAGTATTCCTATAGTTACTATTTTCTTCTATGAATTAGAACACATTGCATTATATATTATATCTATTTGTAGCACAGTTGAATGTACCCTATCAACAAAATGCTATTGGATTATTATAAAGAAGTGCAACAGAATATCTTAGAAGCCTTTAAATGTCTGTTTCTTTTGTTTCCTTGTCTTCTGTTTCCTTGGTAATACCATATAGGTTGTTTGGACATTCTGTACACTGAACTATTAATACTTAACTTGGTTGGCTAACATCACTTGTAGCAATGATATGAAATTCTAGTCTACCAGAGATGGGGTTCAAATGGTCAGGGTTTAAGTATAGTTCTCCATTAAGCATTAAATTCTTGAATGAGTAAAAAAGCAATATTTACTCCATGATTTCTATTGTAAGTGTTGCTGATGTTAATATTTATCATTAGTGGTAGCAAATTAAAACATACATCATGTACATATATGAACATTGGTTAACACATAAAAACTGAGAGTTTAGTCACATACACTACACTTAAGAGAATCATAACACTGCAGAAGAAAATTATGTATTTTTTATTTTATTCTATATTATTAAGTCTGAACTCCCATAGTTCATGAGATAGACAGAACTAAGCAAGAATAAACTTTTCTTATACACATCAATAAGACACTTTGTCTCATCTATTTTAAACAAATATTAAGTACCTAAACCTATACCGGATGTCTCACATAGTTTTTATTAATATATAAAAATCACCACTCATTTAATTTTTCGAACTTAATAAAATAATTAAAGGAAAACAATCAGAATAATATTGGTTAAATATCTTAGTCACTTGAGTAATTTTTTTAACTGAGCTAGTTTTTTAGATATCACTGAAGACTGGATTGGGATATAAGAACAACAAAATTCTTTGTGGACATCTTTGAAACAACTTCATAAATCACCGTTGCCATATATGCATATATGTGTTCCTTTTGATACATCTGCAATCTGCAGTTTGCTGGTTAGCTTGACAGTAATTGTACCAAGTTATAAAGCTTTATAGCCGAATGTATGTGTGTTTATATAAATAAGGACAAGAGTAAATCCAAACATCTTTGTGTTTCAGTTTATGATTCAGCATCATGACTCATTTGTATTGATTTTCTAAGAAAAAATTCAAAACATGATAATATTGTTGAGTGAGAATATCTAACAAAAACAGAAAAAAAGTAACTAGGAACCTTTAAACAATAATTTGTTATGTAAGAATTTACTTCTATTTTTTTTTTTTTATTCTTTTTTTTTCTTTTTTTTTTTTCGGAGCTGGGGATCGAACCCAGGGCCTTGGGCTTGCTAGGCAAGTGCTCTACCACTGAGCTAAACCCTCAACCCCCTCTTTTTTATTCTTCAATCCATTTTTTTTTAAATGCAGTCTTTATCCCCCTCCAGATCTGCCACTGACCACTTCCCATTCCGTACTTCCTTCCCCAATCTCCAAGTGGATGCCCCTACCCACACTGTACCATACCTCTAAACTCCCTCAAATTTCTTGAGGGTTAGATGCATCTTCTCTCACTGAGGCAAGACAAGGCAGCCCTCTGCTAAATATATGTGGGGGTCTCCTATCAGCCAGTATACGCTACCTGGTTATTGGTTCAGTGTCTGAGAGATCTCGGCTGTCCAGGTCAGTAGAGACTGCTGGTCTTCTCATAGACACTTCTGTCTGAGGTTTAAGAGTAATTGGGCACACTTTTTAAAATCCTTGGATAACATTGTTTTTTCATCATAATGTATTTTTCCAAGGTCAAAATACTGTAATAAACCTTATTAGATATCTGTCTGATTATTTCTGTATTTTTTGCTAGACTGTATAATGATTTCAGAGCAATAGATTGTGAGATCATGAATTAAGTAATGTTAACTAACATATCAACATTACTGATAGCTTTGTTTAAGGGCAATTTTTGAGTGAAAAGAACTCCAGGGATCTCCTGATCTTTCCTCTAGATGCCATTCAATGACATATTCCACTAGATAATCTAGTCTCTCTGGGGCACTATCTTGCTCTGCACAAGATTCTGTACAACACAGACTATTATCGGAACTGAAAATTACTCACGTAGAACTAACATAACCAGTATTTATGAGCCAATCAGTTTTTTAAGGTTATCAAAAATGTCAAGCTCAATGTTTAATTGATATATTCTGAGAATTTACCTTTGCGTGTATAGTATACATGTTTTAAAAAGTTTACATATGTGTGCATATCTACAAATAAGTTTACATGATAGTAGCCATTAACTTATTTCTTCCTAAAAATAGACTTGTCAGATGAAATTAAACACTAGTAGAGAAAAGATAGTTTAGAATTTACATGTTCTTTCACATCTTTTGGTATGCCTAACTCATGGATAGTCACCTCTTCTTTCCTCAAAGAAAACATAATCTTGGACACTATCAGTTGGTCTTCTAGTCTTGTATAGTTCTTAATAGTGCTAAGATATTTGATCTAGACTTTGTCTAGAAAGCCATGCTGTCTCTGTGTTTGTCTATACTCTCTGATTCTTTTCATTAAATTGAGTAAAACTAAAAGCAAAACTGTTTCTAGTAAATAGTATTCTTTTATAGATTCAAGTAGGCAGACCCATCTGCTAGTGTTAGAATCTAATAATTAGCTGAATTCATTTTTATTTCAGGAAGGTTACACTCAGGTGCCAGGTTTTTTCATTCTTGTTTTGTTGTATTAGTGTCATAGCACATGCATAGTAGTGGATGAGTTTCTTAATAAATCAATTACATCATTCTGCAAATGTGTTATTGTGAATCTACTATTTACTAGCACCAATTAAGTATTTATAGAACCAATTAAGTATTTAGAAGTACAAGGGAAGGCCAGAAATATCATGACAAAAAGAGGGAATTTAATGTAATGCAAGACTAGCACCCAAGTCAGATTTAATCTTTCTTTCTATTTTCACCAACTACATAGTTTCGGAAAAGATATTTCAACATCAATTTGCCTCAGTTGTCTCATCTGTGAAATGGGTTTATGGGATAACATAGCTATAAAGTATAAATATTAGAAAGTTTGAAAAGTGCTTAGAATATTTCATTGCTCATAGCACATATTAATATATGGCAAACATCAGGAAGAGCACAAGGTGTCACGTGGAAAAATGGGGGATAGAATTGAGAAAGCTGGAGGGGTCAAGGATACAAGAAGGCTTACAGTGTCAACTAGCTTTGGACCAAGACAGCTCACAGAGACTGGACCACCAACCAAAGAGCATGCAGGGGCTGGACCAATGCCCCCTATATATTTGTAGGAGATGTACAGTTCGGTCTTCATGTGGGTACCCTAAAAATCGGAGTGGAGTTGCCTGCTATTGGATCTCCTTCTCCTATCAGGACTGCTGTTTGGTTGAATATGTACTTAATAGTGCTGTAACTGGATACCCCAAGATACAATGTTACTCAAGTGGGCTTCCCTTCTCTAATGGGAAGGAAAGAGTGTAATAGGGGTAGGAATTTGCAAGTGTGGGCCTTGGAATAGAGGGGGTAACTGATTAGTATGTAAAGTGAATGAATGAATGAATAAGATGGTTGGTATTATTTGTATGGCTTATATATTACATATTTTATAGTTGGGAAATCTTACAAATTAATTAAAATAAGATTTGAATTGAAGAATGATATGAAAAATCATAGAAAGATACAGAAGCAGAATAGGGGGTTATTAGAAAAACTTTCCTTTTAATTGAGACATTTGAGGGAAGAATATTAGGTAACCAAGAAGTCTTTGAGAATGCTATAATATCTACAATACAAAAGGCCATAAGAATGTAATTCATTCAACAATGGAATGCCTTGAAGCTGAACATGTGCTTTTATAAAAAAAAAAAAAGAACCATTATTCATTCCTAATGAGATCATTCTCTATTGATCTGATATACTATTGTGGAAGTTAAAATGATTGATTAAAAGGCTTATCACAAATATGAATGACTCTTCCTTACCTGCCCACAATCCTGTTTGCTACTTTTTACTTTTTAAAAATCAGAATGCTGTTTAAAAATTCCTTCCTGGAAGCATGTATAATAATTCAATTTACAAATGTACTCAAACTGCTCCCATAGTTACTACTTTAGTCACTCAAGAACTCACGTCAATCCCCATATCTGAAGAGAGGGATTTTATACTTGGCTTGAGATGTTCACAGCCTTTAAATCTGGCAGCTGCCAGCCAGAATTCTAGGATTCAAGATTCTCAATTTGCATAGAACAACTTTTGCTGAAAAAAGTAATTTCACAGATAAAGTTTGCCTATTAAAAAAATCTGATAAAGGGCAAAAGTTGTGAAACCCTTTTCTATGAAAGAAAATACACTCCTTCATATTTTTCATTTGCTGTAGAGTAAAATAGTCTAGTTCTCAGGCATTGTCCTTTCACTCTAGATTTCTATTTTAAAGGTTCTACAAAAATATGAACACACACTGGCAGCTTAATCAGGTCACTGCTCAAATATGCTCAAAGCAAGGCTCCCTTGGGAAAGCAAATGTTCTACACTTCCTCATTTCCAGCACATATAAATGAAAATGTGCCGGAAGTGAGTACTGTTTATAGGAAATGGTACAAATCAAAACAAAGAGTTGAGAAGATATTTTTATCATAATTACTTGCTTTTCTGGTGGGAGTTTAATACATGTCAGATATTTCTGTCTAAATGTATGTAAATGGTAGAGTTTTAATTTTTTAGTATACCAAGTGCATATTTTTTCAAGAAAACCAAAGCAGAGATAACATTTTTTCTCTGTAACCTCACACTATCATAGCCTATCTTCTTACAAGTGAGGCGAGAATGAGTTTCAAATTGTAGAAAAATGTAACTGTGGTGGGGTCCTACTTAAGTTTCTGCTTCTGTTGCTATCATAAAATACTCTGAGCAAAGCATCTTAAAGGGAGAAATGGTCCATTCTAAGTTTATATTTCACATCACAGTCCATCATGATAGTTAAGTCAAGTCAGGAGCTTAAACCAATCATATTGCATTCATAATCTGGAAAGACAAGGATGAATGCATGTTGCTGTTCAGCTAGCTTCTTCTATCTTATACAGCACAGGACCCCTGCCCAGGGAATGATATCACCCACAGTTTGTAAGTCTTCTCCACTTCAATTATGGCATTCAAAGTCATCCCTTACAAGCATGACTAGAGGTTTCCTAGGAAATTCCAAATTTTGTTAAGCTGACAATTACCATAGGCACATTCTTACTGAAACTCATTGGCTTTCTTAGAAAAAATAATTTGAATGTCAAACAAAGTTGTTTTTATTGTAAAAGAGAATTCTAAGAATGGATCATAGCACTTTACTGATTTATCTGGCAATATTTTGATGCAGAGATTAAAAACAAATAAGACTCCTAGAAGTTTTGAAATTTAAAAAGATAGTTTTGAAAACCTGTATTGAAATACACCACAATTTCATCTGGAAACATTATTTAGAATTAGGTTCAAAATGCAGATGATGGTCAAAGTATATGGACACATCAAATCCATGTAAGTATTTTGGAATGATTCATTACTAAATGGAGAATAATTATGTATTTTGGAGAACTGAAGAACCTCAAATTGAAAAATGATCTAAAACTAACTGAATATCTCAGATTTAAGGATAAGAAACTATACAAACATGCATATGATACAAAGTTTCTAATATTTAGCTTTCTTATACTGCAGTTTTAAAAATAGCTTTGCTTTATATAGGTTCAGTCACGCGAATATAACTACACATGTCTTCTTATTGACTTTTTCAAGTACTATCTAGCTATAATGACTAAACAAGGAAAAAAAACCATGTTCTGATGTAACTTTCCTAAAGTTACATAATAATATTAATATTAAAAGGAAAAAAGAAAAAGGAGAAAAGGGTATCATTTCAGAACAACTTCTAGAATGTGTAGTATCTCATTGCTTTTTGCTTTCTGAAATGTCTTTACACTGGGTTTTCAAAACATATGGATTTTGTCCATGTCTCTAGATATTTGTTTTCTTCACATTTTTTAGAATATTTTCTTTGCTTCGATCACAATGTAAATAATCAATGAATTCGTAATTATTTGATAGTCATAACTACTTTTAAATGTTCATAAATCTAGGAAAATTTTTCATTTAACCCACAATAAGAAAGGAAACTCTGCTCATGAAACTAGCCATCATTTACTGTATACTAGGCATATGTGTGTGTGTATGTGTGTGTGTGTGTGTGTGCTATATAACATACATATTTACATATTTAATAAAATAATCAATAATCATATAAAATAAATGTTCTTACTATCATCAGACAGATGGGAAAGGAAAGAAACAGAGACATAAAGAATTTTGCCTTCATTCTTAGCTCCCTATGTGTCCTGGGATTCTTTGGTCATAAGAGATATTTAAAACTAAAGTAACAAGGACATTATACACTGTCCAGCCACAGAAAAAATCCTGGAACAATTTCACGTTCCTAGCATGAAGCTCTTAGATTAGAATAATACCCCAAAGGCTCCTTCAGTTCATATCCTCTAAGGTCTTGGATTTCTTGTACCAAAATATGGTTACAAAAAAATACCTTTATGGTCTGACCTAACATATACTTCAGTAAACATTTCATTCCTTAGAGGATTTATTCTCCTAAAACAGTATCTATTGTTACTCTGACTACTCTAACTGCATATTTTGACAAAATAAAAATATCATATCCCTTAAATGAATGATTGCGTGCAGTTTTAATCAAAGAAAAATTGCTCAAATGAATATCAGCACTGGATTGGTTTCTAGGACTTTCCTTTACATTTTTTAATGCTTATTGAATGACTTTCATTTTGTAGACCTGACTGGGAACAACTTGACTGTGGGACTATATTTTACTCACATGAAAATGTCAAGCCACGTGAAAAAGCAATAAAAACATAGAAGAAATACTGAGGGAATTTATAATAGAATGTTGGTGGGTGCCTTGTTTCCCTGGGGTTCATTGTCTGCACACATGGTAGATAAATGGAAAGGAAAACATAAGGGTATTTTTCATTTTTTTCTACACTCTAACAAATAAAGAACAATCTTCTATGTGATTTGTCAAAATGTAAACCAAATTTGAGTGATAATCATTACCATTTACCTTTTTTATTTTTTGCTGTTTAAAGAGATAAAATGAATGCCTTTACTTTTAAATCCTAAAAGGCTCCTGGAGTACAAGCACTTGGTTTTATTCATTTTTCACTCCCAAACACTTATTCTGGAGATGGGCACTTAGTACAGGGTTCAATAATTTTCTGCTATAGTTAACTATAAGGTTAAATTACTAATAATCATACAAGCTATGAAGACGCACATGAGACATGTAAGTAGTACATGATAGACTTTAAATCCAAAAGTAAAGTCATATCCAAATACATCTACCAAACAAATGATCCTTTATAGTAGTGACTATTACAGTAGTGACATTAATTGTGTTGTAGGTTTTAAACCATACAATGAAAAGTTAAAATATTTATGTTTTGAGAGTCTCAAAGGCCTTCTGAAATGAACATTGTTATCTCCTACAGTGAAGGACAAGAGGTGAAATAACTCTCTGAAGGTCACCCAGTTAAAACATAGTGGAGTTGCAAAAAAAACGAACAAATGAGAAAACAAAACAAAACAAAACAAAAAACCAAAATACAACCTCCAAGCTGTATCTTTCCAGAGTCTCTAAATCTCACTATGGCTTATGCTGAAAATTTGAGTGAAAACATGTGTATATTCTTTTCAAAAAATTACACTGTCTAAACAATGTAAATGAAGACTGTCTTTGGCCTATCATAAAAATATCAAAAAGAAAATGTGAAGCACTATGAAGCAAATTTTCCTGTGTGTGTATCGATTAGACATACAAAAATTTTTGTTGTTGTTGTTAAAAACAACCATAAAACTTTAAAGATTCAAGAGAAAAACTAATGTCTTCTGGAAATAGGTTATTTGCTTCACGATATATACATATATATATATATATATATATATATATATATATATATATATATATATAAAATTCAAAATAGGTTCTATAATATACAAAACCTTCAATTTAAATTGAAACATAATAGAAATATCTCTAAGAACTGGACATATTTTCTGTATTTTAAACTAGTTGAATTCAAAAGTCCTTCATTAAAATAACCATGAAACATAATATTTCTAGGGAAATAATGTACATGCATATATGTGTCTGTATACATGTTTCTACTATTCCAATTTCATAATTTTGATGACATTTAAATATGCTTTTGTTTGCTGACATTATGATTTTAATAACTTGAAAAAGATAAGAGCATGTCAAGATCTATTTTCTTTCTTAGGAGTAAGGCCAGACTAGAACAAAATTGAACTTCCTTATATGCATTGGAATGGTCAAGTAAACAAATACATTATTATGTATTGATGTAAATATATGTATAGAGAGAGATAGTGCTGATTTCAGAATAAATATATTTAGAGACAATGTCAAGTCCTTGTAAAACACAAAGAATCAGACCATTTCTCAAATAAATTTAAGATATTTCTTATCCATAAAGGAAATATATAATGACCTTAAAATTTCCATTTAAAAAATACAGCATAGCAATGACATTGCGGAAAAGGAACTTTTGTTCAGCAGATGTGATTGTCATCTTAGCTGCTTACTGCTGAATAAGCTCACACTTCTTACTTCTTTCTGAACTCTGGCTGTCTGGTTCAATTCTAATATTCTGGCTCAAAACTCCTCTCCATGCTCACTAATTCAAACTGGCTTATTGTGGCTTCTCACTGAATTCTTATTGAATTCTTAAGAGGCGGCTTGAAAAAACTGCCTCTTAAATCCAGAAACTTGCAAAGAACAAACCTCAACTTGGAGAGGGAGTCTGAGAGAAGGGGTATGTGGAAGCTTGGAAGACAAACAACTGGAAGTCAAATCCTGGACCCAAGCTGGAGGCCTGTGTTCTGCTGCAGATGGCTCCCTAGACAGCTCTCTGTAGATAGGACTTGGCTATTGCATGAGATTGCTTTTCAGATTGCTCCATTTCCCTGTCCCCCTCCCTCTCCCCCACCCTTCCCTCTCCCTCTCCTTCCCCTTCCCTATGTATCTGTGTGTGTGTGTGTGTGTGTGTGTGTGTGTGTGTGTGTGTGTGTGTGTTCTGTCTCTGCCCTAGATTGCTTTTTCTTGCTATTCTGAAATACTTATCTGGTTGAGAACCTAGCTTTTTTTACTTGAGATAGAGCTCTCTGGTTGAGACAATTCTCTCTGCTAGTAAGAATTTTAAAAGCAGCTCTCTGGATCTCTGGATAGTGCAACAAAACTGCCATAATTTTTCTTTAATCTTCTGTTAGCATGTTGTCTTAGCTTAGCCCCACAGTTACTTGGCAACAGCGAGGCATGCTCCGCCCCACAGTTAACTGGCAGCAGCCAGGTATGCCTGACTCACTATAAAAGGGGCAGCTTGCTCATTCTGCTCTCTCTTGCTCTTTCTTTCCTGCTCTGATTCTGTCATTTCTCCCCTTCCTCCCTCTCTCCTCATTCCCCATCTCTCCCAATTCTCATGGCAAGCCTCTCTCTAGTTGTCTTATTTCTCCCCCTCTCTCTCTCTCTCTCTCTCTCTCTCTCTCTTTCTTCTCTGCAACCTCTCTCTTTAATGCCCTGAATAAACCTCTATACTATGCCTTCTCTAAGGAAGGAATACCTGCCAAGTGCCCTTTCCCCATACATGACTACACATCCACAAAATGTATTCCCTCTCTTTTTTTCTTTTTAGAAACACAACACCGACTTAGTTAGAAAACATGTTAGAAAAATTCTAAAATTCTTGGATTATACAATCAAAATAAGAAAGCCAGAAAATATTCTAAAAGAGTTGTGTTCACTCTTCAGACAGCCTTGTCTACATATCTGCATAAAAACATTCCAAGAGATCAGTGCTCAGTCTCTAAATAATTCTTTGGATTTCTGACCAAGAAATGCTATAAGAAAAAAATATTCTACTAAAGCTCTGAGGACCAGCAGAAAGAATGAAAACAGGCAACCTCAGGAGGTAGGAGGTAGGGGGGGTACCCTGTAAAATATATCAGATACCTGGGAGGTTAGAGACTTGTCAGGACTTAAACAGAAGGACCCTAGATGAAATGCCCTACAGTGGGAGAGGGAACATGTAGAAAGGCAGGACATCAAGTGATGGATGGGGTTCCTATTCCACAGTCAAAACTCTGACCCATAATTGTTCCTGTCTGAAAGAACTTCAGGGAAAAAATGGATAAGAGCCAGTGGAAAAGAAGGTCCACTGACAAGCCCAAAGTGGGTTCCAGCTCAAGAGGCTATATCTGACACTACTATTGAGGCTATGGTATGGTCACAAAAAGGGTCCTATCATGACTGCCCTTTGATAGACCCAACATGTAGCTGAAAGAGTCAGATGCAGATATTTACACCCAACCAATGGACAGAAGCTGCTGACCCTTAAGGTTGAATTAGGGAAAAGCTGGAGAAAGATGAGGAGGAGGGCAACCCTGTAGGAGGACCAGCAGTCTCAACTAACCTTGACCCCTGAGATCTCTCTGACAGTGGACCTCCAACCAGGTAGCATATACCAACTAATGAAGCCCCTAACACAGATATAGCACAGCACTGTGGAGTCTGGACCAGTCAGAGAAGATGCGCCTAACCCTCAGGAGACTGGAGACCCAAGTGAGTAGGAAGGTCTTGTAGGGTGGGGAGGGGTTGGAGGTGGGGGAGATCCTTGTGGAGACTGGGGGGGCATATGTGGTATGTGGAAAAATCACAGGGTGGACTGGGAGGCAGATAAAGTCTGGGCTGTAAAAAAGATTAAAGAAAAAGATCTAAATCAAGGTATGAAAACTTCTAAAAGAGCTCTGTTTGCAATGAATTTTCAGACTAAAATCAGAAATCCTGTAAGAAAAAAATTTCCCGAAGTGATATTTTTCCTCTCCAGAGATCTCTAGACAATTCAGCTCTCACTAAAGAAAATTCTAAAAACAAACAAACAAACAAAAAAACAAACAAAAAAACAAACAAAAAACAATAACAACAACAAAAAAAACCGCTGTCACTCTGCTAGTTTATCTCATGCAGTATGCCAGGTTCTCTCTTGACCATTCCAAGAATCAGCATTCCATGATCTTGACCCCTTGACTCTTAGGAAGAGTCAAGCAATCATAAGCATAGACAATAAGATAGCTGGGTAAGACCTTGCCCTGGGATTATCATTCTGACCATACCTGGACCCAAATTCTCTGTGTCCCAGGCTGGCCTTGAACTCAAGAATCTGACTGCATTTGTATCTGCTTTTCTTTGTAGCTTTCTTACAAGCTAGCTCATAGTGTAGCTGCCTCTGTTTCTTTAGATCTGTGAAGCCCCTTATATAATTCATATTGCATCCCTATATTAGTAAAAACTTGAGAAATTATATATTTTCGAACTCATGATTTTAGAGTTCTTTTCTACACACCTGAGGGCTGTCCTAAGGGTCCCAGTGTTTGCCATTTTGCTGAGACATTGGTCACAACTTCACCTGCTGAATTCATGGTGTCTTTGATTATCTTGGAATCATTAAAGTTAACAGAGAGAACATTTTTTCTTCATGAGGGATTTGTGGGGTATTCTCACACATAAGCACTAGTAGAACCAGGGTTGTCACTCCAAAAAGAAGAAACTCACAACCTGTTACCTATCCAGAAGTCGTGAAGAGAATATAGATAATAGACTAATGACCAGTGCACTATATGCCTGAGACAATATTGAATGCTCCTCAGATTCTTACCTTGAGTGTCAATCTACAGAACCTGTCTGTATGGAAAGTATCACATATAGTCAATATTTAGGACTATTTTTTAGGGAAGATGTCATAAGAACTCTGCAAAGAGCTTAGATGTAGTCATATCTTAATTTTTATTGTGTATACAGGGTAGAGTTATCATTAGGAAAATGTTCATCAAATTATGTTATGCTTAAAATGGCTAAAACTGTTTAGGATCAAATTCCTGAAGTTTGAACCAACACTAGCTAGAAGGTCATGTTGAGCCAAACTATCTGATTGCCTCCCACAGATCATTACTCTGTTGGCCATGGTTGTGGCAGAGATCCCCATAGAGACTATACATAATGCAATTATTGAAGAGTGCTCATAAGCTTAATAGGCTCCATCAAGTTTGCAATCATGTATTAGACATGGTCATGGCCAAGTGTACTTTGTATATGATGCAAAGTTATTTGCAATTCCATTCATGGAAAAGCAATCTTTCAAGGTTGTGTTTTACACCTCAGTTCAGTGTAACACTGGAAACCTTAAATCTTAATGTTGGGGTTGAATGCAGTATAGCTTATCCATACAAGGAGTGGAATATATTTATATTCTTTATCTAACCCGGTTGTTTTTTTGGTGGTAACAATATTTTAAATATTTTTTTCTTGGATACTTTATGTATTTACATTTCAAGTGATATCCCCTTTCCCCCCTTTCCCATACCCCATCCCTTTCCCCCTGCTTCAATGAGGATACACACACACACTCACATACACACACACACACATACACACACACACACACACACACACACACACACACACACACACACACACACACACATACACGCTCCAACCTCAGCACCCTGGCATTACCCAACATTGGGGAAACGAGCCTTCACAGGAACAAGGGCTTTTTCTCCTATTGATGCTGGACAATACTATCCTCTGCTACATATATGGCTGGAGTCATGGGTCCCTCGATACATACTGATTGGCCGGTGGTTTGGACCCTGAGAGCTCTGGTGGGGTCTGGTTGGTTTAAATTTTTGTTCTTCCTATGGGGCTGCAAACACATTCTGCTCCTATAGAATTTTCTCTCTCTAACTCCTCCATTGGGGTTCCCTTGTTCAGTCCCATGGCTACCTTACTCAGGATGACATTTTTAGTTCCATTCATTTGCCTAAGAATTTCATGAAGTCATTGTTTTTAATAGCTGAGTAGTACTCTATTGTGTAGATGTACCACGTTTTCTGAATTCATTCCTCTGTTGAAGGGCATCTGGGTTCTTTCTAGGTTCTGGCTATTATAAATAAGGCTGCTATAAACATAGTAAGGCATGTTGCCTTGTTATATGTTGTAGCAACTTTTGGGTGTATGCCCAGAATTGGTATAGCTGGGTCCTCAGGTAGCACTATGTCAAATTTTCTGAGGGTCAACCAGACTGAATTCCTGGGTTGTTGTACCAGCTTGCAATCCCACCAACAATGGAAGAGTGTTCACATTTTTCCACATCCTTGATAGCATCTACTATCACCTGAGTTTTTGATCTTAGCCATTCTGACTGCTGCAAGGTGGTATCTCAGGGTTGTTTTGAAGGAGGTTGAACACTTCTTTAGATGCTTCTCAGCTATGCGGTATTCCTCAGTTAAAAATTCTTTTTTTTTTTAACTTCGTACCCCATTTTTCATTAGGATTATTTAATTCAATTGAGTCTAATTTTATTACTTCTTTTTATATATTAGATATATATTATCTTTCTATTGGATGTCAACTGTTGGTTCCATTTTGTCCTATAGACAGGGTCCTTTGCCTTACAGAAATTTTGCAATTTTATGGGGACCCATTTGTAGATTCTTGATCTGAGAGCATAAGCCATTGGAGTTCTGTTAAGGAAATTTTCCCCTGTAGCATTATGTTCCAGACTCCTCCCCACATTCTCTTCTATTACTTTCTGTGTATCTCGTTTTATGTGGGGGTCATGATCCACTTGGACTTGAAGTTTGTAGAAGGAGATAAGAATGGGTCAATTTGCATTCTTCTCCATTTGAACCAGCACCATTTGTTGAAAATGCTGCCTTTTTGCCATTGGACTGCTTTAGCTTCTTGATCAAAGATCAAGTGACCATAGGCGTATTGGTTTATTTCTGGGTCTTCAATTCTAGTCCATTGATCTACATGCCTGTATCTGTACCAATATCTAGCACTTTTTATCATAATTTCTCTGCTGATTGATTGAGACTCAAAAATGTTTTGACACTAACTTCTTATAAAATAAAATTTAAAAAAAAGCACAATGAAGGAAGTGTAAGGGAGAAAGTAATCAGAATGGATTATATACATCTTTAAAACAGTCCTATAAATACTAAAGGATATGTGGTAGTTTGTGTAGGAATAGCTCCCAGAGATCCATGTGTGTGAATGCTTGATTCATACAGAATGTCACTATCAGGATGTATGGTCTTATGGAGTAGGTGCGGCCTTGTTGAAGGAAGTGTGTCATCGTCTGGGTGACCTTTGAGTCTCATA
The DNA here is from genome assembly GCF_011064425.1 of Rattus rattus. Classification (NCBI taxonomy): domain Eukaryota; kingdom Metazoa; phylum Chordata; class Mammalia; order Rodentia; family Muridae; genus Rattus; species Rattus rattus. Next base: position 84,206,790 of record NC_046172.1, read on the forward strand.
TGTTTAAGCAACCTAATGTAGCAGTCTTCTCCCTGTATATCAAGATGAAGAACTCTCAGATCTTCTAGCACCATGCCTGCTTGCATGTATCCATGCTTCCTGTCGTGAATTTGTAAGCTTGGTCCCAATTAAATATTTTAGTTTATAGGGTTGCCATGGACATGATGTCTCTTCACAACAATACAACTCTAAGAAAGAAGTTAATCCCAAGAGTAAGGATTTGTTGTGATAGGTAGGATCAACTTTTTGTTTGGAAGAATTTGAATCTTAGAACATTGGATTAGAAAAGCAGTTGCACGTTTGCATTGTGGCTGAATGGATATAGTAACAGAAGCAGGTAAGAAAATGGTGCTGAGGGTGATCTCAACTGTGGGTGCCCAGATTAAGAGGTTTCAGAAAACAATATTTTATTTGTATATGGCCTAGAGAATGTTCGTTTGATATTTTGGATAAGAATGTGGCTGAATTTTGTCCTTGTCTTTTGTCCTGTATGCCTGAGGTCAAATTGAAGAGTTTTGGGTTAATTCTGTTGCCAGAGGAAATCTGAAGACACTGTACTCTGTCATGTGGTTATTATTCTTCATCCTTATAAAGATCTATATGAAATGGAGCAAGCTGAGCATGTAAAAAACTGACAAACATACAGACTGAGGAGAAAAGACATACCAGGAACTAGAATGGAGCTAAATCTTGTGTTCAAGGAGATAAAGAAATTTAAGAAATGGAAAAGATAGATTGGTAACTTCAGGGGAAACCACACCCAGCTAAACTTCCAACTTACAATAAGAAATTAAAGAACAGTTTAGGTCCAGGCCTGGTGGTAAAGCCTTTAATCCCAGTACTAACAAGGCAGGGGCTGACTGATGTCTAAATTCAAAGCCAGCCTGATCTACAGAGCAAGTTTCAGGACAGCCGAGCTTCAGCAGTGAAGGAAAACTTCAAAAGGAGAAATATGGCAAAGATACAATTGCATGAGAATGCCATGTTGCAGTCACAGCAATCAATATAACTTGGCAATTTTGGGCATGTGGTTCTGGCTTTTGAATCAAGTATAAGAGAAAGGGGTTATGGAATCTCCCTCTACTACTAAGGAAAACTGCTGAGCTCAACTGTGTGTCAGGGGTGTCCCTGCATGGAGGCCAAGAAGGAGGGCATTGTATGAAGCTATAACAGTGAACCATGGATTGCCTTGGAGACTCTAAGATGTTCGAAATTCCAGAGCCAGATCATAGCTGCCAAGGAGAGTTGCTAATAGGAAATGGAACCAGATTAAAAGAAAAAATGTGTTTCAGTCAACAAAGCTGAAAGGACTTGGAGATGTGAAGTGCACCCTGACATCAGACATGGAGATACACAGTTTGGAGTTTGACCAGTTGGTTTTCAGTCTTGTTTTGGCACAGTATTTTTTTTATCATGTTCTACCTACCCTTTCTAATGAAATATATATCCTGTGCCATTATATATAGGAAGTATGTGACCTCCATTTTAAGTTTGATTTTATAGCGGATTATAGTTAAGTGACTGCATGAATCTCAGAAGAAGCTGAACTTGGAACTTATTAAATGAGTTTGAGAATATTATAGACTATGGAAACATTTGAAGTTAGACTAACTACATTTGTGCATTATGTTATACCTATATGCCTATGAACGCCATGGAATGAAATATGCTGGTTTAAATAAAAATTGTTCCCATAGAGTCATGTGTTTGAATTCTTGGCCATAGAGAGTCTCACTATAGGAGGTGTGGCCTTGTTGGAGTAGGTGTAGCCTTGTTGAATGAAGTGTGTCACTATTCAGCTAAGCTTAGTGTAGCAATCTCCTGCTGCTGCTAGTGGAGGAAGTTGTAGAACATTTAGCTTCTAGTACCAAGTCTACCTGCATGCCTTCATGTTTCCTGTCATTACAATACTGGTTTAAACCTCTGAAACTGTAAGCTAGTAACATTTACATTTTTTCTTATTAAGATTTACTATAGTCATTGTGTCTCTTGACAACAGTAAAACCATAACTTAGAATACAAAAGGAGAATCACCTACTTCTAACGCAGAATGGTACAGAATATATTCCTATTCTTAAAGGAAGAAATGGGAGGATAGATAAGGCTGATGGAGACAATGAATGTCCAAGCCTAGCTTTTCTCAGACTTAGTCCACTCTATGCTTGCAGGAATTTTACTGAAAGCAAGGAACAAGATAGGACCCCTCAATCTTTCATATTTTGCAAGTAAATCCAGTAGCACATTAACAATGTTGTGGTTTCTGCTATCACTTTGAGATCTAGCCCAGGTTTGTTTGTGTGCATGTGTGTTTCTGTGGGTTTGTGTTTGTATGTGTTCCATACAAGTTTGTTGCAAAATACCCTTCCTTTTCAGTTGCGTACAATCAGGGTTTCTTTTCCCCATCATTCTTAGTTCAGTCTTTCTCTTTGCATTTTCATGCATTAGAGCCTGTGATGGATAGGATCTTGCCAAAAGAAGATCTTTAAGATTCTTCTGGTATAGAGTAACAGAGTTTTCTTTAATGGCACTAACCTCTTTATCAATTACAGATGCTTCCAAACCCCTACAGAAGCCTCCTACCTAGATTAGCTCACCTGACTCCTCTTTATTCCACTAAGTAAAATAAAACTGCCTCCTCACTAAGTGGTTTATTCTAAACATACAGCGTTTCCTGAGCTACTGTTGCTTTTCATCAAAGCACACGGTCCACCTGATTCTAGCTTTTCTGAATGTTTGTCTAGTTGTCTGTCCTTTCCTCATTTTCTCATTGTCCAGTCATCCCTCATTTTCCCAGTCAGGTCAAGTCCAAACCCTTGAAGGTTATAACAGATTCCCTCTCAAGGATTAAAAGAGGAAACTGAGCATCGGGTCAGGTTATATCTTGTATATACTTGGCATACAAGTCTAATTTGCTGTTTATTCTGTTCCCTGGTATAAGCCTTACCTTTCCTCCTTACTTCAGTCAGAGCAGTAACAATGGCTTCTTACTACCATTTGTCCCAGTGTGGGTTGAGGTTCTGTCCTCAAAGCAATCTGCAAACTACAAAAAACATTATCATCAAAGCATTGGTATTATGATTATACAAGTTAAAGTTAAAATTATAAACAACGAAATGCTAACTATAATTAAAACCATAATTGTAATAGATCTTAAAACTATTATTTCCCTTCAATTGCAGCCAAATTTATAACTATAATCAAATACTTGAAGTGACATAAAGTGTAAGGTATCATGAATACTTCATTATTAGTTTCTGAATGGTATTAAATTGTTCAAGTAGAATTTTAATTAATAATTCCATCTATAGTTCTTTATTGTTTTATTTTTATAATATACTCCTTGTGAGTTTTCAGGATTTTAAAAATCTTAATTCATCATATTAAATTGATTGCTTTTGTAGTACTATGTTTTAGACATAACTTGCTTTGTTCATATTCTTTTATTTCCCTAAAATCTTAGTTATTCTGCTATTATAGACTTACTACTGATGACATTTTTCAGGATTTTTTTTAGTTAAATATAAAAATAAATATAAAATACATATAACATTAATTATATTCAACAGTATTTAACACATTTAACATTAACCCATCTGTGATCATTTTTCCACTTATAATGTGTTCATTGTAGAATAGATTTAGAAATCTATATGAGAAATTAGAGGCTATTTTAGCCGTATTCTAGTTTTAACTTGCTACTTACCTTTATATAAATGCTACAATTATGATGCAATTCATATTCTTGGAGGCATTTTGATTAAGGTTATGAAAGTTAATGAATTGATGATACAGCAAAGGTTAAAAACAGAAAAATAAGAGACAAAATTACCTTAATTTCTTTAAGATTGAATATAGATTAAAAGCATTGTTTTTATACCAAAGCTATCTTCCTAATTAAATAAAAGATTTCCATGGAAATTATAAAAGAGTCAGAAAATTAGAGTCTCGTGAATTTAAATATTGATGATACCTTAAAATAATTCTTTACTAATAACTAATAATTTAATGTTAATATCTCTTTGTGATGAAGGCATTTCACCATGAAACGTTGAACATATTTATTATATTCAACCATAATAATCAAGCTCATGTTTGTATAGTCTTCAGAGGTTATGAGAACAATGGAGGCTATCTGATTCTATCATGAAGCAAGCATGGGTCTCCATGAATATTTCCAGTAGTAATAATTCACTAGTTCACCAGTAATTAGTTGAGACTTCATTAGTTTAATGTCTTAGTTGTAATAAAATCTGTTTCCTTATCAGGCAGATGCTATAGGAAAAACTGGTAAGGAATCACATGTTATCTGGTCAGAAAATAAGGAACAGAGTGGAAAGTGAATATCAGGGATGTGACTTGAACTGATTTTTGAAGAGAGGAACAGGAAGTATGTCATGTTGAGAACTCTAATGGTTTTAGTTTCTTGACAACAACATTTTAGTACAAGGATGTAGTGAGGAATGAAAATGCATAGTTTAGCAAGTGACTTTTCTCTGAGGATGTTATATAACAAGCTGAAGAGGTTAGATTTTATCAACTAGGGTTCCTAAAATCTAGAAGTTCCACAGTTATATTGCCAGGATCTGTATACAAACATCTAGTTTTCTTTATCTCTTCAGCTTGTTGGTTTGTTAAAGGTATCTTATATTAGATGGCAGTCTATGTCTTACTATCTCTTTTAAGAATCTGTCATCTATATTTTGCCTAAATAATCAATGATGTGATTGTCTTTGTTTAGATTAATGCTTATTTGTTTGAATTCATCTTGACTTATAAGAACCTAGTTTGGACTAACACTTTATGTATGATTAATGCTTCAAAGGAGGGTAGGCTTACTGACAGTTGCTTACACGTTATTTTAAAAAAGATTGAAATTAAATTTTTAAGTCATTTCAGGAGAAATATATTGCCCAGTAGATGCTTTCTTTTGTCTCCTGACAAAGAATTACAGAATCTCTATGGATTAATACAACAAATGTATTTCTCTTTCATACTGAGTATCCAATATAGATCACTGAGGAATGTTCTGTGTATTCCTTTTATTCTGGGGTCCAGACTCTTAGAATTTTGTTACCATATCCATGGCCGATGAAATAGGAAAAGAGTGTGAAGTAAATTGTGTCTCGGCCCTTAATTTTTCTAAAGCCTGTTATCTAAGTTTAAAAGGTCAGGGACTTCATTTTCATTAAATTCTAAAAAGTCTTTAATTTTATTACTTCTTCCTTGACAAAGTTGTCATTTGAGTAGAGTGTTGTTTAGCTTCCATGAGTATGTGGACTTTCTGTTGTTTTTATTTTTACTGAAGACCAGTCATAGTCCATGGTGGTTTGATAGGATGCATGGGATTATTTCAATCTCCTTGTATCATTGAGGCCTGCTTTGTGACCAATTAATAGGATCAATTTTTGAGAAGTAGCATGAGGTGCTAAGAAGAAATTATATTCTTTTTTATGATGAAATATTCTATAGATGTCTGTTAAATCCATTTGGTTCATAACATCTGTTAGTTTCACTGTGTTTCTGTTTAGTCTGATGGTTCCTCAGAAAATTGGACATAGTACTACCTGAGGACCCAGCTGTACCTCTCCTGGGCATACACCTAAAAGATACTCCAACATGTAACAAGGAGACATGCACCACTAAGTTCATAGAAGCCTTATTTATAATAGTCAGAAGCTATAAAGAACCCAGATGTTCTTCAACAGAGGAATGGATACAGGAAATGTGGTACATCTACACAAAGGAGTACTATCAGCTATTAAGAACAATTACTACATGAAATTCTTAGGCCAATGGGTGGAAATAGAAAATATCATCCTGAGTAAGGTAGCCCACTCACAAAAGAACACACATGGTAGGTACTCACTGGAAAGTAGATATTAGCCCAGAAGCTTGGAATACCTAAGGAAAAAAAATTCACATATCATTTGAAGCAAAAGAAGAAAGACCAAAATATGCATCTTTCATTCCTTCTTAGAAGGGAGAACAAAATACTCACTGGAGGAAATACAGGGACAAAGAGTGGAGCAGTTACTGAAATAAATGTCATCCAGAGTTTGCACCACCTTGGGATCCATCCCATATACAGCCACCAAACTCAGTTACTATTGCTGATGCCAAGAAGTGCTTGCTGAGAGGAGCCTGATATAACTGTGTCCTGAGAGGCTTTACAGATACAGATGAGGATGCTTGCAGCTAACCATTGGACTGAACAAGGGAACTCTAATGGAGGAGTTAGAGAAAAGACTGAAGGAAATGAAGGGGTTTGCAATCCCATAGGAAGAACAACAGTATCAACCAATCAGACCACAACACAGCTCTCAGGGACTAAACCACCAACCAATGAGTACATATGGAGGGACCCGTGACTCCAGCCACATATGTAGCAGAGGGTGGCATTGTCCAACATCAATAGCAGGAAAAGCCCTTGGTTCTGTGATGGTTCATTTCACCAGTAGGGGAATGTCAGGGCCTTGAGGTAGGAGTGGGTGGGTGGGAGTAGGAGCATCCCCATAGAAGCAGGGAGAGGGTGAAGAGGGTATGGGAGATGGGGGGGGGAGATAACATTTGAAATGTAAATTCATAAAATACACAAGGAAAGTAAAGTTAAAAAAATCAGGGACACATTGTTCTACAGTATAGCATTTAGGAGAGGTAGCTTAGGCTCTTTCAACCTATCTTGATTTCACTTGGTTATCGCTGGATGTAAAGTACTTATACCTAATAAAATATTCCAGGTTTCGTAACTTGTTTTGAGGTAAATGGCTATCAAGCCAGGTATTCCCAATGTTACAAAGACATTCTGAACTTTTGGTTAAAAGCATACTTTACATAATTGGATTTTATCTGCACATATGATGTATTTTAAAATTTTGGATTAATTTGTAAAAAATAGTATTATGATCATATATCATTTAACATTTTATGTTACAGTTTTCAGTTTTATATTGGCTTCCAAATTAAGAAACATAATTTTTACCATTTAACATCTATTATTTTGTATAACAAGATTTCAGTAGAAGAATAATAAGCAGAGATATTGGTCAATGGTCAGCAAGTTTATTGGTATATTTAGGGTAAAGGTATTTGACAGCTCTCAATATACCCAAATATCTAAATGCACAAATCATATTTCTGAATAAAATAATAAAATTTTAGTTTTGAGACTATACTACATTAGTTATCTCATATAGCAACTTAGCAAGAAAGAAAGGAAACAAGGCTAATTCAGTACATTTTAAAAATTTTTAAATTTTTAATTAAAATAAATATATCTAATTATGATAATTGAGCCCCTTGGATCTAGAGACTATTTTCGTTTTTGCAAAATTTTACAAATTGATTACAGTCTGAAATGATTTCATTTTTTAAGCAAAACTTAATATTTTGGTCCATAGCTTCTACAACTGGTTTTTGCCCATGTAAAATTAAAATTAGGATATGTGTTCATGCCTCTCTACTTAACATTATGTTTTATATAAGTTGTACTAAATTTACTTTGACATTAATACAAATATTTTTAGAAAAATCTTTGGGGAGAAATTTGAACTTATTTAAGTGAGACCAGAATTTTTTTTTAATTTTTATTAGATATATTTCTTTACTTACATTTCAAACGTTATTCCCCTTCCCAGTTCCCTGTCCATAAGCCCCCATCCCCTCCCCTCCTTCTCCCACATATGAGTATTCCCCCTACACATCCCTTCATTGCCCCCCCAGCATTTTATTGGGCTAAAGATATATCTGGAGTTTGTGTGTGTGTGTGTGTAATGGTTGATTCACATTTCTCAGTTGCAAAGCCATTTTACTTGTTGGAAAACATTAAAAAAGACATTTTAAGAATGGATCGAACTTCTATATGTTAATACCAATCACACTTTCCATTCCATGAACCACTTTATTTGGTATTATGAAACCTGCTCTAAAAGCCTCATTTTTCCTTTGGTATTCATGGCTAAATTTTATTAATTTTTGATAACATTTTCTGGTTTTACAATATTATTTCTATTTAAAACTTCATACATGACTTCTTTATCTATAGCATTCCCTCTCTTGTTGCAAAATCTTCCCCATCCACAATTTATAATTATTAATTATAATACCTATAATTTTATTTGTAATAATTATTATTGTCACATGTATATTCATTATACACATGACATATATATATATATATTTCTCTGGGCATAGAAGAATGGAGTTAATAGATGAAGCAATAACGTTTTGTATAATAGTCAACTTTATTCAGAGCATCAGACAATTTATCCTGTGAAGGTTAAGAAGAATCTCATGCATAAAGTGTATAATCACAAGGGCAAGCCACAGGTAGTGGACAAACTGCAGGTAGTACACATGCCTAAGGTGGTAGCATATCATAAGTGACAAATTATATTTTTCTATAGAGGTATATAAACAAGTAACAATATCCAGTTTTAATGAATAATGTGAAATAAATACACCCCTATCCACTATACCTAGGAGAAGTATGAAAACACATACCAAGAACAATTCTATGCTTCTGAAGAAACTGAAACCACAAGACTCTTGACTTGTTTTCTTGGAGCATTCTAACAAGCACTCCAGATTCTCACACAACTCCATTCTCGAATCATGTTTCAACATATATACACATATACATCTACATAATATATGCACGTATACATACACATATACACACCAACACATACACACACATACATATACAACATACAGAATCCATTTACCATTGATCTTATTTATATATGTCAAGGGATAAACACTTGGGATTGTACATCCTATGTAGGAATTGTTTCCTGGAGGATACTAATTTTCCTTCTTGCAGAAGCCATTGATGAATTGTAGCTCATCAATTTGCTTAGGAGTAGGCTCATGTAGACTTTCACATTCCCTGTGGCTAGTCAACTAAAATGACAAAAATAATTTTTATTAATTGTTTGATATTTTCATACAAAGTATTTTAATCATACATAAGTATATCATAAATCCTTCCTTTCCTACCCATCTAACTTTTTGTTCTTTTTAAGTTTTAAAATTGTTCGAGAGCAGTTGGTACTACATGTATCATTTTGGATGTTTGGCCTTCTACTGCACTATAGTTAATGTCTTATTTTTGTATTGATTGTGATAACACAATACAACAAAAGTAACTTATATAAAAAAGAGTTTATTAGGGTTTACAGTTTCAGTGAGTACATCCATGACTAACATGGTAGGGAGCATGGTGACAGATAGTGAGCGCTAGTTATTAAGAAGTAGCTGAGAGTTTAAAACCTTATCTATATGCACAAGACCGTAAATGCACAGAACATATAAAACTCAAGAAGGATGACCAAAATGCGGATGCTTCACTCCTTCTTTAAAAGGAGAACAAGAATACCCTTGGGAGGGGATAAGGAGGCAAAGTTTAGAACAGAGGCTGAAGAATGCCCATTCAGAGCATGCCCCACATGTGGCCCATACATGTACAGCCACCAAACTAGATAAGATGGATGAAGCAAAGAAGCGCAGGCCGACAGGAACCGGATATAGATCTCTCCTGAGAGACACAGCCAGAATACAGCATTGCGAATACATAGGCGAATACATAGGTGAATGCCAGCAGCAAACCACTGAACTGAGAACAGGACCCCCGTTGAAGGAATCAGAGAAAGGACTGGAAGAGCTTGAAGGGGCTTGAGATCCCATATGAACAACAATGCCAACCAACCAGAGGTTCCAGGACTAAGCCACTACCCAAAGACTATACATGAACTGACCCTGGGCTCCAACTGCATAGATAGCAATGAATGAAGGGCACCAGTGGAAGGGGAAGCCCTTGGTCCTGCTAAGACTGAACCCCCAGTGAACGTGATTGTTGGGGGGAGGGCGGTAATGGGGGGAGGATGGGGAGGGAACAACCATACAGAAGGGGAGGGGGAGGGGCTAGGGGGATGTTGGCCCGGAAACCGGGAAAGGGAATAACAATTGAAATGTAAGTAAGAAATACCCAACTTAATAAAGATGGAGAAAAAAAAGTATAAAAAAAAAGACAGAGAGAGAGAGAGAGAGAGAGAGAGAGAGAGAGAGAGAGAGAGAGAACAAACTAGGCATTGGGTGAGCTTTTGGAAATCTCAAAGCCTACCCCCAATAACACCCCTGCTTCAACAAGGCCACACATTTTAATCCTTCCCATAAACTTCCTTCAACTTGGGACAAAGCATTCAATATATGAACCTTTGGGGTTCGTTCTCATTCAAACCAGCATATTGAGCAAACTGATCAATAGAATGACAGTAGCTCTTTAGCTAGGAGTAGGACCTCATGTTCATGTCCTCTTTTCATGTCTTACTTTTGTCTGGCTTGAACATGCATAATTCTGAAGAGGATGCAGAAAGATTTTAAGAGCTGCAGATGTCTGACTACTACATGGAGTTGCACAAATTCATAGTAGTAGAAAAATCAAGAAGAACACGGGGGTGTAGTGTTGATGTCATATTTGAGGCAGAGTATGACACAATCTTTTTTTTCAATGTACCAGTTTTGTGTCTTTGTTGAAAGACAGACAGACAGACAGACAGACAAAGAAACCAACAAATTTTTTTTTCTGATGAGATTTAAGAGGCACCTATAACAATACATCATTGCAAGTTAGTGTTATACTATATTCATGTAGCAGAGTAATAGTAGATTCTCCTCTATATCCTATTTGTATTGTGAGTTCTTGTTCCTCAACATTGGTGCTATGTATTATAAAGGCAGGCTTTAAATCCAAGCAAAATGTACACTTTCATGCCACGATTGCATCAATTAACACGTCCTGCAAAGTTGATCATTATTATACATCACAGGATAACCAAGTGATTAAGACTGGTAATTGCTTGTATCTTCCAGTGGGATGCATGTAACCTCAGCATTTTAAAACTAGCCAGTAGGGATGAAGCTTCCAAGTACATATGAGCCTGATTATTGTTTTCTAAGAGCCAAGACCACAATGTCTTCATTAATAGAGAATTAGTGTCAAAAATGGGAACACTTATTCACACATGATGGAAGTATCAACAGGTATAGCCACAATTGGCATCAGTGGGAATTTTCTGAAAAACTAGAAATAGATATTCTACATAATCTACCTATACAACTGCTGGACACATAAACAAAGGATTCTTAATACTTACTCTAGAGACACATACTCATCCATGTTCACTGGTGCTCTATTCACAATAGCCAGAAAATGTAAACTGTCTAGATGTTCACCAACTGCTGAATGGATAATGAAAATATGGTACATTTCTACAATGGAATATTATTCTATTCTTAGTATATTAAACTTAGAATTCACAGGTAAATGGATGGAGTTATAAACAATCATTCTAAATGAAGTAAGCAGAAACATTAAGAACACCATTGTCACACGTTTTATTTCATTTATAGAGGCTAGCTTTGAATCCTCAGATAGGTGTTCCATTTGGAATACATACAGAGGTAATGAAAGTAATGGAGGATTACAGGAGAATTTCAATGGAAAATAGCTTGAAAAACAGTGGCATACGGGTAGTATATTAGAACATTAAAATACAAAAATCCCAAAGGAAATTAATTTTGTTGAAGTGGTATCGACAATAAAATAGATGTTGCCCTTTTATGTATTAAAAAAAAGTGGCATAAATATTTAAAACAGAATAATGGAACAGAAACAGTTAAACGGGATAGGGAATGGGCAGGGTAGAGAAACAAATATAGGGAGAGATTACCAAAAAAAAAAAATTTCAAAAAGGTTATGTTAAGCTACTGTTGTAGAAGCTTACTAAAATATGTGGCAAAAAGATCATGGAATGGGTTTAAGTGGAGTTACTCTATATTGGTGCAATAATGCTGTACTAGACCTCACAGGGTAACAGAAAAGAAGGTCAGTACCAAAATAAATGAGTTAATCTTTGCTGGAGCTTTTGGGTCAGTGGTGCTTTATAGACTAAAAGCATTACAGACTATTACCAATGAATGCTCTTGGTTGCACTCAATAGGGACTCTAGTTGGGAAGAACTGCTCTCAATGCTTCTTTTATCTATTTTTAACTAATTTTAGGACAACCTTATTTTAGAAATTTGAATTTTAAAAGCTACAAGAAACAGAGTGCATGACCTTTTTCTATGCAAGTTACAATTAGAACCTCCATAATTCTGAATCCTTGAATCACTGTATCCAAAAGGAAATAACCAAAATAGTCATTCTGCCCTTCCTTTGGAGAAGAAGAAGAATCTAGTATGATGATAGTTCAATTGGTAAAGTGCCTGTTATATAAGCGTGAGACACTGAATTTGGAACCCTTATAACAAAACTAAAAATCTTGGAGAGGTGTCGTGTGTACCCTTTGCACAAGGGTCAGGGCATATACTCAAGATTCTCAAAATGTATTAGCCATGAACATTAAGTTCAATGAAACTATATCTCACAGAAATAGATGCAAAATGATATTTAAAATTAACCTGATATTAACCTGTATCTCGATATACATAGCTACTTCAAATACACAAAACTTTTAAAAATAATATAAAACCATATATATATATATATATATATATATATATATATATATATATATATATTTGCCAATAAGCTGTCATTATCATTTTTATACTACATGAAATTTTGGAAATCACCAGAAATGTCGATGTAAATTTTTCCAGGACAAAGCTTAAAGTACCTGGAACAAGTTACAAATGATGTCTGAAAAGGTGCTTTATTTGATCATGTTCCAGTTTGGTATTTCCCCATATAGTCTTTTCCTTCCTTTTGGAACAACCACCTATATTCTAGGCTGTTATATGCTAAGTATCTGATCTGCTATTTTTGTTGTTGTTTTTGTTTTTGTTGTTGTTGTTGTGGTGGTGGTGGTGGTGTTTTTTTTTTCTCTTTTTTTTAATTGGATATTACTTATTTACATTTACAATTTTATTCCCTTTCCAGGTTTCCTGTCCATCAGCCCCTTAACCCTTCAACCATCCCCTTTTATAAGGGTGTTCCCCTCCCCATTCACCCCCTTACCATGCCCCCACAATATTTTATAGGGAATACATTTAAGAGAGTACCATAAGTCTTTGAAGAAATTTTCAACTTTTAAACACAGTTGAGATGGTTAAAGACTAGTGGGACTTTTAAAATTGAACTAAATATATTTTTCATAATGAGATGGTTATAAGCTTATGGGGGCCAGGTAGTGGAACATAATGGTTTGAATGAAAATGGTACCCATAGACTCATAGGCATTATTGGAAGTGTGGCCTTGTGGTAGGTGCGACTTTCCTGAAGGAATTGTATTACAGGGGATGGGCTTTGCAGTTTCTAAAGCTCAAGCTAGGCCCAGTGTCACTCTCTTTTCCTGATTACTGCAGATCCAAATGTAGACTTCTCAGTTACTTCTCCAGCACCATATCTGTCTGCATGCTACATGCTTCCCACCTTGACTAAAAATCCATCCCTGTAAGCAAGTCCAACTAAAAGTTTTCCTTTATAAGAGTTGCCATGATCATAGAATTTATTCACAGTAATAAAACCCCAAGAGAAATATGATAAACATGCTTCACTGTGATGGTTAATTTTGTTTTTATCTCACTGGTCAATGAGATGCCAAGGCATTGCCTGTTTGTTAAAATGTGCCCTTGGGAAATTTTCTCGATAAAACTGAGTTGGTAGTTTGAGTAAATTAGACTGGCATCTCAAATGCAGTTAGATTTCTGCTACTATGTCCATGATCTACTTGAAGAGAGCAATCTAGTTCACACATTTTCTATTAAGTAAGAAGAAATGTCTTGGATCTTTAAGTTAGACTGTTGTTTCTTCGTGCCTTAGTATTGAAACAGTGACTTAGCTTTGGTTTTAAGCCTATCATTCTTTACACCTTCATGACATCATTGGAGGCTGTAGATGGTCACCTTGCAGGCAGCAGAATTGGAATTCTCTAGCTCTCGCTACAAATCAGTTTACAGACACAATCACACCATGTTTATGATGTTTGTTTGGAGAACTTAGACTAATACTCATTCTCTCTGTCTCTCTCTCTCTCTCTCTGTGTCTCTCTGTCTCTCTGTCTCTCTGTCTCTCTCTCTTCTCTCTGTCTTTCTCTCACACATATATACAATTCAAGTATTATATATATAATGAAATATATATATATACACACATATATGAATGCAGTTATACTGTAATCACAGAGCTAAATGACTAGGACAAAGATTGCATGCTTCACAATACTAAATCATTTATTATTTGTAAATTAGCATGGACTATGATATGATATAGAGATATAATGGTAATAATAGTGACAACAGTAATAATATATATTAGGGGGTATGATAAAATGGCAAAATAAAATGGTTGGGCAATATCTATATGAAGGAAATTACCAACTAATGTATCTTTTGAGTTCTATATTAAGAGCAGCAATTTGTTATCAATTTAATTCAGTCAATCATGCTGTTTTACTATACTGTGAGCACTCAAGAATAAATAGCATAATTTTGGTACTTCAAAAAATGGAGTAAGTATTTTGTATTTATTTTCTGTGGCAGGGTCTCACTATGTACCATAGGGTTGAATAGAATATGGGATTCTCCTGTTCCATCATGTTAATTGTTGCAAACACAGGCATGCACAATTATATTTACATTTACTGATAAATTCAATCACTTAATTTAAAATAAGTAGGGAAGCACAGTAAAATGTGGGAAGGATAAAACAAAGTAACATCATAGAAAATAAACTAAATGTAGTTAAATCTAACAGCAAACATTAACTAAATTTACTATTGATGACCAAAGCATAAAAAAATCAAAATAATAAAATCTTTACAAAGAACAAAGCAAAAATAGGAAAATGTATGTCTATAAAATCATAATGTTCCATTAATGTTAGTGAAAATGAATTTAAGGAAGGTGTTTTTAGGAATGCAGATGATTTCTTCTTAACTGTAAAGTACATCTAATTATGAAAAAGCTAAAGCTCCAAACTCATACACAAGTAATAATAATACTCTGTCCTTGTTCAATAACTAATTAACACAAACTCTCAATGACTGCAAGAAACATTAAATGCACTTTTTCACAAAATGTGTTAGGACATAGAAAATTTAGGCATCATATGTCATAAACGTGGCTTTATGACTTTACATAGGATTCTGCAATCAAATACTGTATAATATAATTTTTGAAGGGTGGATAAGCTGTTTATAGAAATCGACCTTGAAATAGTCCACAACTAAAGCTTCATGAAGTTTTTGAAAATATTTATACAAATTACAACCTTACCGATGTTACATCTAAATGACAAAAATGTATGACCAAAAATAGCTCAAAAGTATAATTCATAATCAAGTGCATCATTAATAAAACAACACACACAATTATGATCCCACTTATAAAATGTGTGAGACAGAAGGAAAATAGAAGGTAGGAAATTTTATCTTCTGGAATGTTCACAGTAATTGAGGTGAGAGGATGAATCTGAAGAATAAAATGAGCACAAGAAAGTCAAGGAACTAGGAGTTAGGCAATAATAATAGAACAGATATTCTGTAAGCTAAAACACTCATTGCAAGAGAAAATATCAAGGAAAGAAGAATGAAGAATCTTTGAAAATCATGGATAGACTTCATCTAAATCTATCAAAAATAGTATTAGTATAAACAAGCATTATGTGGAATAAAGACTTAATTAGAGAGGTAGTTGAAATTAATGCAAAATAATTTTTGAATGATTTTATGTAAAAAATCTTTCAAGAAATAAGATCAAATACGTTCTTATGAAAATAAAACTTAAAACTGTAGTCAATATAAAACTGCTGACTGGACTGATAAGTATTAAAGGAATCAAATAAATACCTGTAATTCTTTCTGTCACACAGGTACTTGGGTACTGATTTTCACAAACTGGAAGGGCAAGGAACTAAAATGGTAAACACCTTACAGAAAGATCAAGAATAGGATCTTCTTTATTTTAAGACAAGTATACATCTGGCAATAAATCTATGATAAAAGATTTTGA
This sequence comes from Rattus rattus, assembly GCF_011064425.1. Taxonomy (NCBI): domain Eukaryota; kingdom Metazoa; phylum Chordata; class Mammalia; order Rodentia; family Muridae; genus Rattus; species Rattus rattus. The sequence goes on from NC_046172.1 coordinate 84,222,803, forward strand.
GGGAAAATTTTGACTAATCATCCTTTAAAAATTGATACAGGCTGATGTGTTAGAGACCATCTGTAATTACAATATTCAGATGTCTAGGACATGAATTGGTGAGTTCAAGATGAGCCTGAGCTGCATCATAAGACTTTGCCTCTGAAAAATTATAGATGTATGTAAGAGACCATGTATTCAACCACTAGAAAAGAGGGATGAGTGGCAGTGAGGAGACAGGGAAGGAGACAGAGATGGAGATGAGAGAGAAAAAAATGAAAATTATTTTTTAAGGATAAGAAAAATATCAACAATTCTTACACATGAGCAAATGAATTTATCTCATCAATGGAATGTTAAATTGACACTTAAAACCTACCTGAAACATTAATGAAGAAAATTATTATGGCTTTATATGTAGAAAATCATTTAACATTATTTGTAATGTTCAGTTAGTAAATTAAAAACATTAAAACTAAAAACATTTCCACAAACTATACAAAACTGGTGAACCTCATGCTTAATAGCACAATGCAAGCAGGAAATATGACTTAGTGAAGAAAGTGCTTGTTGCACATAAATGAAGATGTGAGTGCAATCTCAAGAACTCACATTTTATAATGCAAGGTGTGGTGATAAGCATCTTGTATTTCCACATTTTGGAAGTAGAGATTTGAAAAAGCCCAGGTCTTCTATTTTTTTAATTTTATAGTTTTACTTATTACTTTATATCTCGCTCACTGTCCCCTCCATGCCTCCCACAATAATTCCCCCATTTCCACTCACTTTCTCCTCTGAGTAGGTGGGGGCCACCTGTGTATCCCACCACCCTGGCACTTCATAGCTCTGCTAGGCAAGGGGAAGCCCTAGTCTTACAGGGCAGCCAATTTAACCAGTCAACAAGCTTGTTGGAAAAGACCCTGTTTCAAAAAGCTAAGGTGCTCAGGCTCAGAGTTGGAGATATAAACTAAGCATGCACTAAAGGATTCAGGGAGGGAGAACCAGGAAGGGAGAAAATTTTTGGAATGTAAATAAATACAATATTTTAATTAAAAAAGCTAAGGTGGATTATCTTTATTTACTACAGTTACACAGGAATATTCCTGACTATCACTGCTTTCTTCACACTAGCCAGGAAATAATCAGCCTGTCCGTCAACAGGAGAATAATAGAAAATGTGGTCCATATATACAATGGAATTTTATTCACTTGTAGAAAAAGTAAAATTATAAAATCTTCAGGAAAAAGGCTTGAACTGGAAAACATTATTTTAAGGGAAGTAACCGTGGCTCAGGAACCCAAATTCTGTATCTTCTCAGTGATATGAGGTTCCTAGCTTCTAATGTTTGTTTGTACATATCCAGGTGGAAGGAATTATCCATGAAGGCCAGAAAAGAGGTTCCAAAGCCTAGGAAAATGAAGTTGCAAGGGAGGGGTTGGGGAAGAAAATGAATTACAATTGATAAAGGAAAGTAGTGAAGGCAAGCGTCCAGTGAGGGTGTGAAGCAGCGAGGATGAAGGAGTATGAGGGAGGGATAGAACCAACACACAAGCAGCATGTGTGAAAATACTACATGGAGATATATTATTGTGTGCTAGTTACATTTTGCAATTAAAATTAACTTAAGTTCATCTAGTGCTCTCCAAAAGGGAGCACATGAAGTTGAGGGTTGGAAATGTTGATATATGGAAGAGGGAAATAGGGACTGGATATGATCATAGTTCACTGTTACATACATATAAGTTCTGGTAAAAAGAAAAAAAATTGAAGATTTTTGCTCATGTTATTTACACAGAATTTTATACATGTAATAAAAGAAAAGATTTATTTATTGAATGCATAAGCACTGAGTGGTAACAGGTAAAAGGTAAATTTTTATGGAATTAGAGGATATATCCTCTCTTACCAATAAAATCAAACAGGCATTAAATTGCACACGCTTGAATTCTGACCTTAATATGCACACACACACACACACACACACACACACACACAAACACACACAAATGCCAGCATTCACAAGTTCATTTCATTCACAAGTTCCTACAAATGAATTTGCGAACACACATACAGCTATACATACACAAACAAAACAATACTGGACATCTTTCATGTATAAGATGCCTTTTCATTATCATTATAAAGAATGTTGCTTTCAAGTTTTCAAGACTCTCAATTTTCAAAAAGAAATGAAAGTTTCATTCTCTGCAGTCAAGCAGACTACGTATAAAAATACAAATGAATATGTAAATGAACTAGAATTAAGAAAATGTTTTTGAAAGTGCTGTGACTATTAGTTCAATCTGCTGAAATCAGTCCCATTCCTAATTAGTAGCAACACATAATTATAATATTCATGAAATGTAGTACATAAGTAGGAATAAATTCAACAGACATAATTTTTAAAATATTTGTTGAAAATCAACTGAAGGCATTGTGAAAGGCTACATAGGTAGAAAGAAACCCCAAGTCCATGGTACAGAAGATCAAAATTGTAATGAAACTAATTCATCCTGTAAAGTCATACATTTAATTTCATTCAAGTAGAGTTACAACTCTCAACATTTGCCTAAGTCTTATTCTAAAATTTATATGGTATTTTATCAGGTATTTGCACAGAGGTCAAAATGTTTCAAAGCTGTTTAATTGTGAGTAGAGAACAAGGGCATGTATTTGATGAGATTAAAAGTCCTGAGTCCCAAGAAAGTATATCAAGTAGGTGCAGTCCAAAACTCAAGAGCCAGGAGCAGTGATGTACAAGGGAAGGAAGTCATGGATATCCCAACTCAAAATGAGGCAAATTTGTTCTTCTCTTTTGTTCTTGTTGAGATGGCAATGAATGAAATGATCCCCACTTCTGCTAGTGAGAGCAGCACTGTTTATTCAGCCTGTCAATTCAAATGCTAATATCTTCTCAAAATACACTCACAGCATATATTTCATTCACTCTCTGGGCATCTCTCAGGCCAATGAACCAGAAACAGAAAATTAACTGTTTCATGGGAAAGTAAAATGGGTGAGGCAACAGTATCTGAAACACCCTTGAAAAGAAAGTAAGTCAAAGATCTTTCCCAGTAAACAACATGATACCATAAATTTTGCTAAACGAAATTACTCTTATAAAGTTTTATGGTAAACTTCTACATAAAACTATTTACAAAACAAAAAAGAATTTAGCAAAACTTTTACAACTTCAAATTTATAAGTATGTATTATATATTTTTCCTCTACATAATACTTTGAAAACAACACACTTCTTATAAAAGACACAAGAAATAATTTATAATCTTAAGAAATATGTTGATTGAAATGAATTAAACCAACTGACCAATAAAATTCATACATAATAAAAACATTATAATTTTAAGAAAAGACTCAAGGGAAATATTTGTAAAACATACAGTGAACAAGAAATTAATAACTTCAATATGGAAACAATTGTTCCAAAACAATGAGGATTGAACAAAAACAGGACAGGAAAAATATAAAAAAAACACATAATTCACAGAAGAGGAATTTCGATAGTCCTCCTTCACTAGTATTTAAAGAAATACATAATAAAGCCTAGAAACACATTCTATTTTCCACTTACTACAATTCAAAAATATAAGTCCAATTATCCCAGGAGGTAAAGAATTTTGAGAGCATAGTCATAGGTTATCTGGGATAATAATTTGCCAGACACTGCATTTGAAGTTCTGTACATTGTATGGCCAAGCAAAGTCACTCATTGTGTATATTGTAAAGAAACTCTTGCACTCAATGTGCCACCATACCTGTAACTACATCTTTTAATATAGAAAAGAAATAGCATCTCAAATTTAAGGCCAGAGTGGGCTACATTGTACACTGTCTTGGGAAAAAAAACAAAATATTTGCATTATGTAACAGAAAGAGACTGACACAATAATCTTCATAGAACATTATAAAACAGTACAGAGTAGATCAAAAACAGAATAGATGAAGTTATGCACATTAACTCAGCAAATGTCTACCCTAAAGTGAAATTTAATGGCATAGTAGAATATTTCTGAATACTGACAACCAAGCTATAATGTGGAACAAAGTAGACTATGTCTTCCCCACTTGAATCAAGTTTTAAACTAGTCAAAATGTTTTGTATTTTTGAGGTACATAAGTATTGTTAATATACAAGTAGAATCATGTACAACAAAATCAGAGCAGAAGGTGTAGTATCTCAGTTTTGAGAACAGACAGATGTTTTCTTTGTACTTGTTTCTCTCATTTCCTAAGGTGGACAAAGATATGTGTATACAAAGAACTGATATTCTCAATATAGAAATAATTACCTCACAGCAATGAGAGTTCAACAATAATAAAACAGGAATAAAATACATAAAATCATAATTTATTGGCAGGGAAACTTAATGATTTACCTTTACTAAATATTTAGGGAAATCCATAAAAAAAATTTAAAATGTGCGGAGATATACATATATATATATATGTTTTCTTTAATACATGTTTTATTATACATAACTTCTTAAGTTTAACATGAGGGAAAAGAATGCTTTGCATGTTTACATTTTGAAAGTAATAAATATGTATTAACTAATTTTAAGAATAATGATTGACTTTGTATTGACTATTTTATCAGTTCAACATGATACACTTGAAAAAAAGTCTCTAGTGTATCAATTAATCTTGTGAGAATACACTCTCTTTTGTGTTATTATATCTGATAGTTATGATGGTGTTTTATGGTGAGTTTAATTATTTGTAGCAAAAAAGCAAACAGATACTTTCTTAAAGTATGTGTTTCAAAGATCTATAAAAATGTCTTTAAATAATTAACAATGTGTTTAAAAAAGATAAAAATTCAAGATCCTCTCATCAAATATTATGAACATTCTTTAATAAAAACTTGACCTCAAATTATTTGCTTTTAGCTGATTCAAACGATTTCTAAAATATTCATAAACTAGAATGCTATATATTTAAATGGGACCAACAGTTCTAAATATGCTATAAACTTATGTATTCCATTCAAATTAGAATGTCTAGCAGACAAAAATAGATTCCAAATTGATGTTTTATATTTTATTTATCAAGTCTGTCCATTATTATACATAAATGTTTTCATAATATACACATCAGACTATTCACTGAATGTACAATAGACCCATGTAAAATATTTGAATTTATGCAATAGTA